>NW_009636266.1:21244-29019 GCF_000690535.1 Cariama cristata
CCCCCCTTAGGCCCTTATCACACCCCTCAGGCCCCTCATTAGACTTATCAGTAAAATTGTATTTTTCGTAGTGAGAACAATATTGCATAGCTCATGAGCTCAATAGGTTTACGCAAAACTTTGTAACTTTGTGGTACCCGTCTCTGTAACAAAGCCCAAAGGGAAGTCAACAGAGATCTGCATAACATATTTTGTTCCCCAGAATTAATTCCAAAGCCTATGACAAAGACCACTAATTTGTAATGTTTCTGGCTGTACTTCATATGACCGTGGTGGATGCCTTCCTGGGTACATTTACATATATACATGCATGTTATGTAAGCAAATACTTATGTATCGGAATAGTGCCTATGTGTGGGTGCAGAATAACCCTGTCTTGTCTTAAAGCTACCTTACAAAATTTATCAAAACTGAAAGTTGTAGCAAGTAAATGGCCATATTTCAAATTCATCTTAAATTAGTAACACATCTTGTCTCTCACTTGAATGAGCCTATACTGAGTTAGGAGTCTTGTAAATATGTGCCTTGACAGAGCAGAAGAATCCAGCATGTATTCTCTTGGGCTGTTTTCTGCTCATAACACGTGTGGGCATTGATAGGGAATGTTCTCAATATTTTAAGTAAAAACACCTTAAAATAACCAAAAATGATCTGGATAGTTTAAAGCAACTGTTTAAAAACAGAAATATCACTTTGTTCCCTCTCTTTTAAGCGAAAAAAAAAAAAAAATTACTTAAAAAAACAATTTACTGGAATAAAGTATTTCCCTGCACTAATTGTGGAGTGCCATACAACTAGTTGTACAGCACTTTTTACTGGGGAATTGGAATTCACAATATCTCTGTGACTCAAAGCTGTTATCTCCATTTCAGATGAAAGAGATGGAGAAGTGATTTCCTACAAACTGCAAAGCGCATCTGTCACAGACTTTCTTTTAATATATAAAAATGATGCGTGGAAGTTCTTACTGCTGCCGTGTTTAGTATCACGTTACTGGATGGCCAATACACAAAATGAACAGGAAGGAAATTTAACTATGTATAGTACCATTGATACTTTTTATTAAAAAACCCCACAACTATTAAAATAATTCAACTTTGTTCCTCTAATGAAGTTTAAACTCTTTTTTGAGAACTGTGCTGATATCAGCTGTAGGTTGCTTTAGTTTTCCAAGTACATAATCAGAAGCATACCCATGGGAAGTTGATGATTACCATCGTACAGTCACTTTAAAACAAGCAAAGCATGTCTGAGAATAAATCGGATCTTTTAAACTCTTCTTGAGTAACTGTATGGAGTGATTTCCTTCTCGTGCACCACTTCCATCTACACAGAAGAGCTCCTAGGCCTTTACAGGTTTTTTTGATCAGGCTGACCATCATGAAAATGTGCCTCTCTCCTGGCAATACCTGTACAACTTTTGCACTAGGCTTCTGAGAATAAGCTACTTGAAAATTAAGTGGCTGCTGTCTTTAATATGTAAATGTACGGGATAAACACCTACAACTCTTGTAGGGGGAAATGTCTTGTTGCAATTTATGGCTTGTGCAACCACTGGGAGTGATGGCCAAGAGCAAAATCCGGCTCTTTGCTGGGAATGTAAAGAGCATGTCAGCAGTGTGCTGGATGATGCCAGCTTGCTCTTTTCAAAATGGCTCCTCATATGAGGAAAAACCTTCATCTCTTTTAATATTGTTTGAAATCAAACACCAAAAAGGTACCTAAATTAGGAGCCCAGAGATCCTACAGTCTATACTTGGTAGAGATCTGAATTGTTCTGTGGAGATACCTCTCTCCATCGGTTACAGAGATACCCTAGGGCAAGCCAGCTCCTGAAATAAGTGCTTCAGTAAAGTGTCTGCAATTACCTGTGACAAACTTGGTCTTTGGAGGAGCGGACTTGGTGCCACACAGCCATGCTGCTGTGCAGCCCGTGCTTGGTGCAGTTGTTTTAATCTTTTTTTAATGTATCAAGTGTTGTTAATTTGTTTCTTGATAACTAATGATTTTTTTATTTCCCCTCCCCTTTTGAAGACATTACTGGAAAAATTGTCAGATTTTTTTTTTTTGAGCCATTTGCAAAACATAAGGAAATGTGCGTGATAGAGCTTAATCATGTTATAAGAGATTGTGACTGTAAAAGGCAAACTATTTTAGTTACACTGTGTTACCATGCCATTAGTACCATTTGGCTGCCAACTGTGCAGCAGCGGGGCTCCAATCAACGGGAGTCTTTGTGTGTTTTCCACTGCAAATAGTGCCAAGGATAGGAGGGAGAGAGGCTCTTAGTGGTACAGTTTTTTCAGTGATTAATAATACTTGAGATCCATTTCAGTGATCAGAAATGTGTCTTAATGAGACAATTAGTCAAACTGTAAAAGCTGCACAGCAATTTAGTTAGTGTTACTACGGGAATAATTTGCTGCTGCTGTTCCTCCTGATTTGACTTTATCACAATAGTCTGGATGAAAGTCACTGTAGAGAGGACTTGCAGGCTATTTTCAGTTTTCAAATGGCCATGATTATCTGTGGGGCAGATAATCCCCTTAAAAATGAGGGACACTTTGAGGAAAAAAGTGGTTATTTTGTATATAAAAAAATTAAATGCCTTTGTCCAAGTGGCTACTACAGTGCCTTCAAATATCCAGCTGCCTGCTAGTGCCATGGCAACTAATCGCAGGTAGTGTTTGGGGGACGGGTACCAAACTGAAAGGGCTACTTCAAATTTGTATTTATTTTTCCCTTCTGTAACAAAAGCACAGGAACGGGGCCTGAGTTCTCTTTGTGCATTCTAGCCGGCTCTGTTCAAAATGTCTGATGGATCTAATTTGTTATCTCACTGGAAGATATCTCACTGTCATATTAAAAATCTTTTCTCATCTGTCTCTGGTCTTTCACAATGTGGTCGTAACATTACTCTAAAGCAAAGTCAGAGCAGTTCTTCTCAACCCATACCCATCTTGAAGTTTGCTGCTTCTCTTTCAGACCTGAAGCCTTGTGTTCCTTAAAGCTTGTTTGTATTTATTCCAGCTAAACATGTTGATCTATTAAGGCTTAATATCTCCCTACAAAACTGCTGTCATTCTAACTTGGAGGTATGTCAGAAATGTCCTCAGAGTGATGTTACAGAGGGCACTGGACACAGCAAAAACAAAACTTTTTTTTAAAAAATGAACTAGTCACACCAGTGAGTTCATCTGCCCAGAGCATTTCCATTGATGTTTACAGCATTCTATGCTCAAGAGGTGTGAGGAGTTTAGTCTTCTATTTTTGACAGTAAATTCTGCCCAGAACTAACATTATTTGAAGTAACTTAGTCTAATTAATTTGCTTTTACCTAAGAGGCAAATAAAAATTGACTGCCAGAGCAGAAAACCATTTGTGGGTGTCCCACTGACGAATGCAGCAGGGTGGGCGTTTTCAAAGCCGTCCCTGCACCGAGGGCTGGCGTTGGGCTGTGGTGCAGGACAGCCTGCTCGGTCCTCACAGGGTCGGGGTCACAGCCAGGTGTGGACTAACTCACCGCTCTCCGGGACAGATGCTGAAACCCCAGTCTGCTGTCTCGCTGAGCATCTGCTGCGGAAAACACCTTTGTCATCTGCACCGAGCTTAATTGTATTGTCTTCTCAACGGGGTTCAGCCTGAATGTTCTCACTTTCTAGTCTTCTTGTATCAGAGTTGTAGAAAGCAAAAATGTTTCAGTCTTCTAAAGGGACAAAACAGTTTCTGCTTCGCTAGACTTTAACTATGAGTATTTTTTTCTCACTAGAGAATATTGTTTTAATGCCTCTGTCATCTATAGGTCATTAGAAAGGGACTGTATTTGGACATAGCGATAGTGTTATTTTGACAACACTTTTGTGCTGGATCAGTATCACTGTAAACGAGGTTTGGTTATTTGTAACTGCAGCTATCTCCCTGCAGGTTACAGCTGGTAGGAAATGCCCAGTGATAGAATTTCTTTGTCTTTGGTTTTATGCTGGGCAGCCTGTCTCTCCTGCAGCCACACGAGAAACTGCAGCTTTGCTGCCTGGTGCTCCTGAGCCTCAACAAATGCTGTGTTTCTTTGTTCACACCACTCTGCTAGGATGCAAAGACTAACCACTTCTTTCTTTCATAACTAATTATAGGCCTCACGGAAAATTGCTCAGAGCACCAGCATTCTGGCATATGATTATTTGCAAACTGCAGCATTTACCTGAGTCAGAACTGTTTTCAAAATGAAGTTGAGGTTGAGAGTGTATGTTGACAAATCAGGAGCAAAAAAAAAGCTTCATACTCTAGTTATTGGGGGGGTGGGAATAGAGAGGAAAAGGCAGCATTACTTTTGAGATACCTGGAATATCAGTTGTGGTAACACCCAGTCAGCTTTAATCCTGTCCTCATGGCTATGCCAGCTTCTCTGTCTCTGTACCTTTGGGCTGTGTCTAATGATGCACGAATGTTCTCTGAGACGTTTGTGGCCAAGAGAAGAGCGGAACTGGCACACCTGTATGAATATGTATGGGATGATCATCAGCTATGAATGACTTTGAAATTTTCATTTCTGACATAGGAAACTTTCTAAAAGTTGAAAGAATGAACGATATCCAGGAGTTTCATTCTTCTCTTAATTAAAATAAAATTATTAGCACTACATGCAAGTCACAGTTCTACCTGAATTTGTAATATTCAGGGTGGTAACATATGACTGGTTCT
Source organism: Cariama cristata (assembly GCF_000690535.1). NCBI lineage: Eukaryota > Metazoa > Chordata > Aves > Cariamiformes > Cariamidae > Cariama > Cariama cristata. Next base: position 25,943 of record NW_009636266.1, read on the forward strand.
GGAAAAGGTGGTGTATTCTTACTTGGTTGACACATGGGTATAACAAGTAAGATTATCTAGAGCTTCATTAAGAGACTAGAAGTGTAAAGAACCATCTGTATCCTGACATTTCTAATACCTGTGTAATGCAAGTATATTGCCTGACGGAAAACCAAGGTAAAAGGGAGTGTGTCCCTGTAAATCAGTAATCATTTAACACTGCTTTTCTGGCTTCTTCACAAAGTGGATCCAACTTGCGATCACCTCCTAAAGGAGAAAAATACAGCTTACAAAGTACATGCAAGTAAATTTATTCTTATTTTACATTTCTACCTCTTACACAAGCATCTATATTCCTTTGCATTCTCCCTCACAGTACTTGGACCCAGCTTGGCTCTACCCTGGTTGGCTGTATAATCTGAGATTGATTCAGCTTTGATCTGGATTTGAAACAGAGCAAAAAGTGAATGCAGCAGTGCAGGTGGTTAAAAAAGTAGCATGGCCTATTAGCCAGTACTTCACTGTCTAGCGTAGGTCTGGGATTGTGACAAAAAAAAAAAAGAAGCTGTATTTTGTTAGAAGAAATTTCCAACTGGAACCTCTCAGTTCCTAGCCTGTCTTCCTTGTAGGAAGGTGAAACCAACCAAACAGTGGTGCTGGAAATGCCGTTATCCTTGGTCAGTTTTCTGCTTTTGCTCCACAAGTCCCATTCCCAGCCCTCCGGAGGATGTTGCAAAGCAGGGAGGTGAGGAGCAGTGGCTTTCAGCCTTTTGCTGGAACCCACTTGCACAGGAGATGAGAAAACTTGAGCCCTGAACTCCTTGTGTCACCTGCAGAAAAAAAATTATAAATGTTTTGCTGGGGGTGGGGGGGGCGTGTGGGTATTTTGAAAGCAAAAGGATGCCCTAATACCTCTGGGGACTGAAACCTAGCAGTTTTCTTGTGATTGTGTGCTGGTGCCTGCGGGACGGCCCCAAACAGTGCTCTCCCAGGCATGGCCTTACCTCCCAAACCATCCTCTCTTCCTGAACGTGCCCTTCAAACTGCCTCAAATATAAAGGAGTGCAGAGCTTAAAAGTGTTAATGTTGACGGAACTTGGACTGTTTATGCCTTAGGAAGCACTCATTTCAAAATGTGATTTCAGCGAGAGACCGCAATGAATAAAACTCTGTACTTACCAAAATCCAGGTCATTGATGTCACGGAGAAATACAATCTCCCCGCTGACCACCAACTCTACAGCGTTCCAGCCTGATATCTCTTCCAGCATGACCTGATGCCCGTCTGCCTGCAGGACAGCTGGAAAAGGGCACAGAAACAGTGGCCAGAACTGTATTTCCTTGGTTTCCTTGGTATATCTAAGTTTTAGCCCTTATGAGGGCAAGGAGCAAAAAAAACAGTGTTAATGTAGCTAAGTGCTGTACAAAACTCCCCACAAATCCTATCAGCTTTAGTCTCTGGCTTCACTGTTATTACATTAATGGATCTCCTTTGAATGAAGCCTCCACCCTCTGTCATTTCTAGTTCTAGCAGTAAGAGGCAAGAAATTTATTATGTACTTGTATTTGCTATTAACTGGCACAGCAGCTGTAAGAAACACAATGTATTTATTTGTAAGTACCATGGAATAAGACTAAATTCAAAACAAATCTCCAATAAACGTTAAGAAGGTGCTATAGAACAGCTGGAACATTAAGTGAACAACCTTGATAACCCAATTGTTCATTGACGCATAATTCATTTTGCTTCTGCTGAAATAGTAATTCCTCAGGATGTTAAAGACTTGAGATTTTTGTGAAGCTCCGAATCAAACCAGAAGGGACAAAATCCTCTCTCGACCCACATATTTGTTTAGATTAATTAGGTGCTTTTTGGGTTTATTACGGTACATTGTATAGCGGTGTAAATTAATAAGAACTGGGGAAATAAGAGGACTGGCTGATAATGCAATTCCAGCATCACAGAAATTCCACGTGCTTCTGTCTGGGCCTCCACAGACTTAAAGGGTTTTTTTATTGGTCTTATTCTATTGACTTGTTTTACAAGGCATAAGCAGAGTCCTGTATAGTCAGACATTCAGGGTCTCACCTTTCCAGGTTTTTATCAGCTAAATGTTAAGGCTAAGGCAGCGTACTGACCAATACACATCAGTTATTTTGGCAGGTAGAGGTACCGGTTCCTCTCACTGGGTTCCAATGTAGCTGTATGACTTGCAAGGGCTGGCGTTTCTCAAACATTTAACCTAACCGCATCCACCTGTGACAGCTGTTTGCAGCATTTAAATTCAACTTATTGAAAAAGTACGGAAAATGGCTGAGGAAGGGGTCTGGTTCATAAAGCAGCATGCTTTCAGCTTCTGCTGCTGTTTCGTCATCCTCATCAGACAGCTCTCACTGCTTCCTAGGAAACTTTAATGGCCATCTCTGACAATTAATTCACGTTTATAAAATGGATGAGAGAGATGACATCTCTATACTGTTGGTTCTAAATAAAAAAACCCACAAACACAACCAACAGCATTACTGGTTTCCCTAGGTTGAGGCCTGGTCTCTCTCGGTCCATTCCAAGTGCATTGCAATGGTCTGGCAACCCCAGGAAGAGGATCCGAGTGAGCGGCCAGTAGCCTATGTATTGCATCAACTCATGCTTTTTGTAAGTTTTCGGTGTCAATCAAATAGTGATTTGTCTGATACTGGGTTTCTCTTTCTTTTTGTGGCTGCATCTATGTGATCTAAAGCCTTTATAATCACAAAATTTTACTTATTTGAATACTTTAGATCACACACATGCAATTCGATTTATCTTGCAACCTTAGATTAATTTTGCTGGGCAGAAATTTTTGTTATGTATCCTCTTACAGCTGGAAAACATTACAACAGAGGAAAACTGTTGCTCATTCCCCAATAAGCAGAAAATAGACGACACCAATCCTTAATCCGTGATGAATCAGAAGAAAATAGCTGCACCTTCTTCTGTGGGCAACATGTCACTGCAATTTCAGGCAGTAAAGTTCTGCTGTGCAAGCTAAGCCCGTAGTGCCCCGCAGCCCTGCTTCCCCCGTAGATCTGTGGAGAGGCCCCCAAGCCCCGCAGCGGCGC
>NW_009636267.1:0-11059 GCF_000690535.1 Cariama cristata
TTTCTCCTTTCCTTCCCCTTCTGGGAAAGAAAGGGGTTAAGAGCGAGCATCTGTTACCGCTTGAAGTGCCAGCCCAGCCTTAAATGGTGACAGTGTGGCAACAAAGCCTGCCCATGCCCTTTCCTTCTGGTCCTGAAAGTGACTGAAATGCTTTCTAACTGATAATCAAAATGGCCCAGTCACTGATGGGCAGTCATCCTTCAGCCACGGTAAGGCTCCGTAACCCACGCCGCTGGACTTTTTAGCAGGTTCAAGCTGAACACCTGTTGGCTCACTTCTTCAACCCAAGTACAGAGTAAAAGGATCTATGCTCTTCACATACCGTCTTTTTCTGGCACAAAAGAGCGTTCATGCTGGGAAGCCTTATAGCAGTGTTTCTGCAGTGGTCTAACCAAAGGGCTGTGATTATATTCGTTCAGGTGGAGAAAGGCAAGGCCCCAAAGCAATCCAGAGAACCCAAACCCGGGCTTGCTTCTCACAGCAACAGTTATAGAGTGCAACAGCACCCGGACACTTAAAACACTAATCTGACAGAGTCTGAACACCACCCATATTTATATGGTGGGGAACACACTATCGTTGTGTTCACAGATCACAACTGTTGCAACTCAGCGCAAGAATTTCACCCCTTCTCTCATTTTTGCTGGTGAAGATGTGTTAAACTTGAATCTACACTAGCCTAGTATGGTACCAGGCTATCACACATGTTTCGCCTATACCTATGAAATACCCCAGGAAAAATCATGCTGTGGTATCGCACCAATGCAAATGTCTCTTATTTTACACATCATGCATGTCCCCTTCTGCAGAAAAAGATACAAAGCTCTCTTACACCACTATATCTGGAACCACATAAGGGCGATGTCATCACTTCACACTGGCAGGAAGACACTGCTTGCTTCTGTCGACACAGCTTCAGGACGCGCAGGTTGAACTGCCAGTTCCTCCACCTGCCTTGGACAGCTTGAGAGTCTCTTTACCATGTTCTCCTACCTTTCATCCTCTCTTCCTCACTTCTTGCACCTCTCCAGTGGGCGCAGGGTTTCTCTCCAGCTTTTGTGTGCAGCACCACACATTGTCTGTGTCCACATTCTCAGCAGGGCAACACACATTTGCCCACCAACCCCACCGTTTGCACCATCTTAAAATGGACTTGGAGCATCCCGAGGCATCCTGAGGTCTGTTTCACACAATCTGCTCTGTTGCAGCAGGGGAAAGGCTGACAGTGCTACAAACCACTGGCACAGGAGCTTGAATTTGGCAACTCTCAAGCAGAGTTTTGATTCCAAGCTATAACCAGGCTAAAAAACAGTGTTCTGGGCAGAGCATTCACCAGTCACAGGGTTTTGCAGAGGTAAGCTTGCTCTTATCACTGTTCTCTCTGTTACCATATAAGCAATATCAAAGGGAGCCTCTTCTTGCTTGGACTTCTGTAATAAAAATCCTATATATAAAAAAAGTCCTTGAGTTCCTATGCTTTGGGCACCCTCAACTCCTACTGAACTCTAGCTGGTGCATTAAGACTGCTTTTAATAAACCACTTGGCACCTTGCCTATTATGTTTTCCATTTTGTTTACATAAAAAAGAATCAAACAAGGTTTGGAAAAAGAAAGAGTAGGGAAAAAAGGACCAGTTTCCCTGTTCCTCATATTCTCTGCAGGTGTTGGTGCTTTCTCTGCTCTTCCACATTTTATTTCCTGCTGCTTGACTTACTCACAGAAGACGTGCCATGACAAACACGACCAGCTGAACCCCCCCAGCCTAGCACCGTTCCAACCCATGCTAACAACGTTCACCAAAGAAAAGGCCGTGGTCCTTTGCCCTGCCACGGTCCCCATGGGCAGACCAAGAGCTGGTTTTGCCTCGCAAGACCCATGTGCGGCTCTCCAGGAAGCCAGCAAGAAGGAGGGGATCCTGTGCTGAATACAACTCCACTCTGCTGAAGCCCTGGCCCATGCCTCACCAGACACACGCAGGCCAAGCCAACAACTACCACACAACTGTGGAAGAGATGAGGAAGCCGCAATCTAGTGCCAGTAACTGAAAAACATAGACAGTTGCCATTTTCTAGCACCTTCCAGTCACCTTTTAGCTCATTTTGGCTTTGCAACCTTTAGTCTGTGAGCTGAGAAACTTGCTGTAGTAAACAACACTACTGCTCTGTGACAGAGGAGAAGGATGAACCTGATGTTTAAAAGACTTAACCCACAGCCACCCCAGGATTGCCAGACAGACCTGGGAGGTGAATCCCACTCCAAGAAGGAAAAATAAAGAACAGGGAGTCCTCTGGATGTCTCCAGCTCTGCTACTGGGGCTGAAGACAAAGACATCTAACCAGGGGAGCATGAGATGGACTTCAGGCCTCCAAATGCCACAAGCAGAGACAAAGACCAACACCACCTGAGAAGATTTGCTGTACTGATCTTCCCAAGACATTATGGTATGTTTGGAAGGACACAGCTCCTGCCTCCAGGTAAGGAAAGGGCAAAGGATGTCACATGCCTTTCACCCAGGAGGCAGATGCGTTCCAGATTCTGCATCATCTCTTTAGGGCACTAGGGCAGGAAGGCATTCATATCCTTATTTACTTCCTGAGGGACAACGTTTTGCCTTTTATTCTTTACCAGGCCTTTTATTTACAGCTGACTAGCTTCATATATCTAATATTCACCTGCTACGTTAGTGATCTTATCGTGCGTAATGGCATATCCACCTTGGGGGTATTATGGATCTGGAGCAGTCAGAGGGGGGAAATGGCGCAGTCACTGCGTGCACTTATTTATTTCCAGTTGCCAGCTAGACCCTGGCTACAGAGCAGCAGGATGGGAACGCTAGGAGAGCAAATGTACAAATGTTATTCTTAAATAGGTCAGGGGAGAAATGACACCTATATGCAGAAAGCAAAACAAGATCTACATACTAAATCTGTCGTTTTCCCAGCTACCACAATGGTCTGGTATATTTAAACTGCTAAAACAGGGATTCAGCAATTAACGTCTCATTGCTCAAGAAAATAATCTTCTGCTCCAGAGTAGTGCTCTACTCCTTGCCTGACTCCACATTACAGCAGGAAAACAGTTCACCATCTTTTTATGACCTAAATGAAAAAATAAAGGGGTTTGGGGAACTACTCACAGTTCCTCTGCATTTGTCCATACCCCCCTGCACAGAGTCTGCAGCCACCATGGTCAAGAACACTGGGCCCAGCGCAGGGCAAAAAAAGCCCCCAAAAGGTGGTGGCATCCAGGAGTAAGGACATGCCAGCCCCAGCCACCGTAAGGAAGACTGCTTGAGTCAGCAGGCACCATTCTAGTTTTGGAAATGGCACTGTGTCCAAGCTACAAATCCTAATTAGAGCAATTGGTAGGTATCTCACACTTCCAGGTTTTGTTCCTTTTCCCTGCGAATTTTCACTAGGACAAACCACTTAGCTTCTCCATACAATCACAGATGCCTGAGAGCACACTTGCAAGTCACTGATGCAGGAGGACACAAACCTTTTGATATAAGCAGGCAAGAGCCAAGCCACATCTGTTCCCAACACATTAGGGTACCTCCATCTCTGAAGGTCTCTGCCCAGAACGTGCAGAGCCATCTGCACTTGCTCTTTTAAAAGGGAAGCACCTCCATTGCTCCGCAGGTGTTTCTAAAGCAGCATGAGGTCCTAACGCAAATCCCTACAAAAGTACAAACTCTCAGAGCAGCAGTTGACACCAATGCAATCTCGCATCAGGTCAAAGAAAGCACCAAAAATAAGGAACCATCAAAAAGCACAGAAACAAGTAAACAAACAGGCAAGGGAAGAGGAAAGAGGACAACAACAGGACCCAAAATAGATTCCTTGTGCTAGGCACACAGCAGATTTATGGCACAAAAGCTTTGCAAAGGAATTTGTTCTTAAAACAGATCATCAACATTTAGCCTGTTGCTGGCTGAAGCCTACTACTGTTTGACACCCCCTACTTTCCATTTACAACAACTTCAGGTCTTAAAAGAAAACTAAATTATATTAATTGAGGATTTTATGAGGTACAAAGTGACAGCTGCATTGTTATATATTCTGTAAGAAGCAAAGCAGGCCGAGAACTAGGGAGGACAACAAAGAAGCAGTATCTAAGGACAGAAGATGTCCAAGAAAATCTTAACAGCCCCTCTGCCTGTCTTTATCCTCCAGATACTACAAACAAGGGCCAAGGGTTTGGAGGTGCACTGCTCTCCCCAGGCATACATCCACAGGCGGGCACTCGGGCACACAGCCTGGAGGGCCTGTGAGAGGGCACGGAGATGGCCAGCGAGGAGGCAGATCCAGGTGTGCTGACCCAGCCCTGTGCCTGAGCAAACACACCTGATACACAGACACAGTACCAAGGTCAAGACAGCTCACCACCACCCAATTTGGAGGGCAGAAAAAAGATGGTACATCTCTGTGCTTGCTTTGTGCAGAGCTGTAGAGCCTTGCAATTCCCTTCTGGCAGCCGTCAACGGGCCCCTGTCCTGCTCCCAGTACTGACAAACTCTAGCTGACTTTTGAAACTGTAAAGAGAATTTCCATGTGTACACAGACAGCAGCAAACTGCTGCTCCTCAGCTCAGCTAGCAGCAACTGCCACCTCGAATGGGTACCTGGTTACAAGACACCCACGTCCACAGTGAGCGACGTAGGCATATTCCTTCCCAGGCCCATCCCAGGAGGAATGGCAGGAGCTATGGGAAGATGGTGAGATACAAGGGAGCTGGCAGCACATTGCCATCCTCTGGGCTCACAGTACCCCAGCTCTGCCTTGGTACAAAGCGGTGCCTGGAGCTGGTCTTCAGCAGGGGACAGCAGTAGGGCTCTGCCCACTGTTTTCTTTCCTTGCAGGACGTATTGAGAGGCAGAGTCACGTGCTGAGGGGACAAGCATGGGACACCTGCCACAGACTTTAAACTACCTCAGAGAAGCTACTCACTGTCTTTGTGTGTCTGCTCTTGCTCTGTGAGGAACTCGGCTCTCTCCCTTGCTGTTAGTGTAGATGGGAGGTTGCTTCCATTTCACTGGATCTATCAGACTTTAAAGAAGCTAATAAAGAGCCAGTGTACTTTCAGGAACCTGACAGCACTCATGTTGTTAGCCAGCACACAGTACATGCAACACAGTGTCAACAACCTGGATAGCAAGTGAAGAAAAAGAGAAGGGCCCACAAAATACCTGCTAGAACTTGACAAACAGGAAGTACTGGGAGCGGATATCAAACCTCTGGGAATGCCAGATTGCTGGGAAAAAGAATTTAACAGAAGCAAGAACAGAGCCTGTATACAGATCTGTCCTTGAGGAGGGAAAGACAAGAAAAATGAAGGTGAAATGATTCTACTAAGTGGCAGAAAACTACAAGAAATGAGCAAGACACTGTTGCCAGGGTCAGTGTCTAAAAAAACCCACAACAAATCCCAGAACAGCTGATACGCTGCCTGATCTCAGACAAAATGAACCTGTCTAAAGGCACTACTGTTTAGGCAAAATCATGAAGGAGATAAAAGAATAAATGCTTTGGTTACAGAGCTGTGCGTCACCATGTCTACGTGTAACTCTAGAGATACTAAAGGTCCCCTAGTGAAATAGGTAACAGCCCGAGACACACACACCATTCCACCTTACCGAGGAGCCTGCAAAGCTCCCGATCTAGCTCTAGAGAAATGCCTCCGAACTGCACGGCCACCTGAACTCTCCAACGAGCATGAAAGAGAGCGACAGGCCCAAAGAGTGAGAGCATTTGCACTGAGTAAGAATGAGGTTAAAGGAACCCAGGGAGCATGGAGACTCTGCTTGAAAATACAGGCTTTGTGGTCCATAGCACAGTCCAGAAAGATATGCAAAAAGAAAAATGCTCAGCTCAGAGCAACGGGGTGAACACATACAGGAAACAGAATACCTTTACAATGCAGTTTGTCCAAAAAGTAAATAACAAGAGTGAATGCAGTGACTGAGGATGCTCCTGTGAAAAGAAGGATGTCAGTAGATGAACAGACTCTCAATAGTCAGGCTCTGCAAAAGAAGCTGCCAGCCATTCTACAGCTATGTTTGCTGTTGTGCCATGACATCAAAGACCAATTTGATTGCAGCTGGATTGTAGAGCCAGCTGCAATAAGAGGCAATCTTAGAGTGGAGAAATGCCACCAAATGTTGAAAATGTAGAATACAAAAAAAATAAATTCTGAGGTCAGTGGGCAAATACAAGCTCTTGAGAAAAAAAAAAACCTCGCATTATCACTTTAGCTTGACAGAAGCTGACAGACAGAACCATTCAGTGCTTGGCAGCAGGGCCACGCAAACATGAAGCAATAAACATATTTGATAAAGAAATATTACCATTTTTGTAGAAACTTACATCCCTAGAAGGCCCTAGAAGACAAAAGGCTTTGATTAGAAAACTAGAACAGAAAAAAATAAGACCACAGAACACACTAAACCAAAAGCCAACTAACCAACAGGTCACAAAGACTAACCGTGGTCTAAGAGCCATCCCCGAGTGAGCCTGTTCCTGGTGAGGTTAATTCCTGGCCCTGCATTTACTCCTGAGGCCTTTAAAGAAATTCTTAGAGCAAAAGATGGGATGAGCACCTTGCAGCATACTGAGCTGGAGAAGCTCTGCAGACTCTGCACCGCTGCTCTGAGGTCGGAACATCCGAGGCCACCAGCACACGCTGCGGTGACAGGCAGTGCTAAGGGATCTAGAACCTCCATCCTGTGGCTCAAGGGTCCTCAGCAGCAGAGGGTGGGGTGAGCATCACTCCAGGGAGCAGGGCCAGACAAGGGGTCCCACCCCAGCTGGGAGGGCTCCTCCACAGCCTGCTGTCTCCACTAAGTGAGGCAAGGCTGGAGGCAGTCAGAGCCAGGAGCTGGGAACACAGGTAGCACAGCCCCAGCTGCCTGCTACTGAGCTAGAGGCCTAGATCAATCCTTATCTCTCTTGAGCCACTCAAAGAAGCTGGTATACAAGAAGTTGCTCTGCTACTAGCATGGTTTTGTCAGCTCCTCCCTAATTCACAGCCTTAGGCAGACGCCTGCTTTTCCCTGCCCAGTCCTGAGGTACCGAAGTCCTACACAGCAGCTCAGAGCAACACCAAGATGCCTCAGACGCAAACCTGAGAACAGCAAGTATGGAAAGGCAGCGACCCATCCCATTCACCAGCTGATGCCTGACAGGTCACAAAGTACATATGCTCAGACAGTACATATGCTCAGACAGAAAAGGAGCCGCCAGCTATGCTACTGGAATGTGACATTTCCATCCACACCTTGCTAGTCACCAGCACTGTCTGGGTCACAAGCCAGGAGAAAAGACCACGAAAACAACCCTGTGGAGTACATCCAAGGGATAATTGCCCGTGTTCTTCAGAGAGCATCAGCATCCTGTTGGTCACTAATGGCACAAAGACACGCAGAACGGGAAACTCTACAGAATGCAATGTGCATGTCTCAGTGGAAGAGAAGACAGCAGATTAACACACCAAATTATTACCTAACTCTAATGGGAGACTCCAAGCGATTTCAGAGTGCTGCAGACAGTAATGCAATACCGGCTCCTTGATGGAGCAGATCACAAGGAAACAAAAAAAAGCAAAAAAAGCACAACTACCTTCTCTTTGCAAGACTACATGTCATGATATACCAGCCAGCGATGTCCTCAGAACTTCTGTTGAAAATATGCATCATTGCCAGCCACTCTCACTACAGTGCCACCATCCTGGGTGAAACAAGTTAGAGCAACAAAACACATCTGCTTACACCCCAACCTTTGCAAGCACTGCTGGGCAGCTCAGAGATCTGCCCCACCAGTGAGACACACAGACCTAGGCTAGCAGAAAGCTACAGGGAAAAACTAGCCAAAGAACTACTAGTGTAAATGTTCAGGCTCTTTTCCCCCCTTGTAGTAAATTTCAGAGGGAAATCTAAGAGCAGCCTCTACAAAAAAGCAATGACTACCTGTCCCGTTTAGTCTCTGTACCTGAAAGAAAGCATCCTCCCACTTTTAAGAGATGAAGTTTCTTTTGCAAAATTAATCATTTCTTGCAGCTCAAACAGCTCTTATTTGACATCAGAAACAAAATAAGACAATAAAACCTTACTGTACCAGAGAAGAGAAAATATTTACCTTACATTAAGTAAACTTTTCCCAAGGTGCAGGCACAACCGTAAACAGGTGGAAACGTTAAGAAGAAAAGAGATGGTAGAAGCTGTTTGCAACTACACACCTCAAAGCCAGAAGGGATATGAAACTGGATCTCCTCTCTTCAGGAGTAAAGAAAAATTGTCACAAAGAACCACAAATTATTTATTAAAGACAGTATGATACCACAGGGAAACAAAACAAAACCTAAAATAATCTAGATGCAGACATTTCTATCAAGAGAAACCAGATAACAGTACAGGCAAGACAGCTCTTTCCTCTATTATCTTTAATTCAATTCTGCTTATCAGCAGCATCATTACAGCTAAAAGTGCAAAGACTTTAACACATTTAGAGTCTTATTCAATTCCCACTGAAGTCACCGAATAGACTCCAGTAACGCTGTATCAGGTTTCTATGGGCCTTTCCAATCTGAGGAGCTAAACACTCCTTTAAGAACTAAATGAATTCAGCTTCCTTGCCTTTGTGAGGAAAATGCCCTGGCTGCTTGCCCTTTCTCTGACTCAGACGCACTTGGCCCAGTCCTGCAAAGGACTAAGTTCCCTCTGCTCCCACTGAAGTCAAGGGCATCTCTAAGGCTCAGCATGCCGAAAACCAGGGCCAAACGCCAAGACGCCAGCTAGTAAATGCACAAACCCTGGGAAGAAAGAAAGTGTGAAGGCAGAGCCGACGGCTCAGAATGGGCAGCCCTGTATCATTTTCTGTGCACGCCAGGCAAGTGAAAGTCCTGCTGTACCAGTGGACACGCTTCTCCATTTCATCCTGTGACCTGCGAGTCTAATTCGGGCTGATGCAGAATGGTGTGCACACTTGAATGAGCCTCCACTGGAAAATGTGGGCCATCACGTCATGGTTTATTACTATTTCATTATCTTCAGATTCAATTCAGCCTGCAACAGCTCCTAAATAAATGCAGCGCTTTACAGATCTTGTTCCCATATTACTTTCTGTGTTTTAAAATATTTTTCTTCCATTATCTAGAAAACATTTCTAGAGAATGATAACATTTTGCGCATCTGAAGAGTCATTTATCTCAGGTTTACAAAGCCCTTCACCAGCTACAATTAATGAAACCCCTTGACACCATAGAGGTAAATTTCAGTAACACCCATCCCTAACTCCAATAATCTCAAAGCACTTCTGCAGGCATCAGTGAAGTCTTAATAGACAAATCACACACTTGTCTGCAGAGCCAGGGCCAAAATCTTGGGCTTTCCACTGCCAAAAGTCTCAGCCTTTCAGTCTAAATGAGAAAAAGCACCACAGGCAGACAGTGCAGACTGTACAGCACACAGCCTGTGCCAGACAAAGCTCACCCTCAGCACCAGGAGCTGAAGAGAGCTTACCTGAGCTAGCCAGAACATAGGCACCAGTCCGCAAAGCGCTTACAAATTAGGAAATCAATGCGCAGAGATTAACTTACCACTCCAAATTGCCTTAATAAATCTATGGATGTAAAAATGAGATAAATTAACAAACATGCCACCACCTGTCTCTGATATACACCCCAAGAGCCCAAACTCCTACCCTTGCTGTCTAGCATTCACCACGAGCAGTTGTAAGCTCTCCAACCAAGAAATACAACCGGAGTTCCTAGGTTCTGCCCCCTGTACACACAGCATCTAATATATCAAATCTATATTCTGAATTAAATTGTACAAAGCATCTCCTGTACCCGAGAGAGCAGGAATCCCTGCCAGTTGAAGACAACGACAGCAAAATCCTCTTTTGCCCTAGTGTACTGCTGCACTTGTTAGCTAACCACTGTCCCGAACAGTCCAGTCCAGATAAAGGTCTATGGAAAGTCAGCTTTATCATCCCTCTACCCCTGAGCCATCAGGTGGTTTGCAGCATTAAGTCTTACCTGCCACACAGTTCTCTGGTCCTTGTAAAGGTGCATACCCTCTGCTATGTTTACCTTGGTATTTTGACATTCAAACACTTGCCTACAGCTATAGGGGCAGGTGTACCTGGTCACATCACTTACTGAATACTCTTCTGCTAGATGCACTGACCACATCCCCTCGGCATGTTTGCAGCCTCTGATCTCCTTCAGCTACATCACTTAGTGGCTGATTTCTTTCCAAAAAATGGATTAATTCTGCTATTGACATCCCCATAATTTCTGCTGTTCTCAAAGGCAGCTAAGATTTTTTTTAAAAATACAGTCTTCGATATCTGAATCAAATCCAAAAATCAGAAGGGCTTTTCCCGTCCTGCCTCCCTGTGCAGGAGCACAGGAGGAAGTGCCAGGAATCTGATGTTCCCTTCTGCTCTGTAACTGACTTCTCACGGGGACTCTGGCCAACTGCATAATTACAAGGTGCCTCGATTCCCTCATTTCTCAGCGGTTACAATTATGCTGTAACAAATCCCTGGTCACCTGGGACTGATCCTGTACTTAGGATTCTGCCTCTCCCTGCAGGCACATCTCAATCCGACAGGCGCAAGCCGTGCTCCTGGGAAAGTGAGGGTCTCTGACTGGAGATGGTCATGAATTTTTCAGCAAGTTACATGTCAGTGGCTTGAAAGAGAATCTTTTCTTGGGAATATGCCACTGTTCTGGAAGGTTTCATCAGAAGGATGTGTCTCTGGATGAAACAGAAAGGGAACAGCATTTTTGTTCCCTTAGAGGGCAGTTGAAAAAAGTGCGGACTTGGGGCTGTTAACAGGAGTGGGAACCCCAGGTTCAACACAGGCATCAGCCTGTCGGGTATCCTAGCAGGGGCTACAGATTCCCCAGAAACAGTTTTTCCACTCCTTTGTGAAAATTTCTTAATAGCATTTCTTCCACTCTTTTCTGAAAAGCTTTAGAAGGTCTTAGTGCCAGGGAGATATAGAAGAGAAAACTATTTCCTACCTGGCCCCACAACAGGGAACGAGCTCAGGTT
>NW_009636267.1:11090-25891 GCF_000690535.1 Cariama cristata
CCGTAAGCGGTGCTGGGTACGCACTGTGACCAGGGCATCATGAGCTGAGCTCTCGCAAGAGTCCAACGATGTCAGAATCTGCACTCAACCTCCCTCCAACAAAGAACCAGCCTGCTGGCCACCTCCCAGGGATTCTGTGCAGATTATTAATTAGTTAGTGGCTGGAGAGTGCTTGGAAAAGGTAGGAGGTGAGGTCATTTCGCGTTATTATCGTGCCCCTCTGACATACATGCCACAGGCAACTTGGATCTATCCTTCCTATGAATCTGTGACGCTAGACTTAATGTGAATCACTTCATCCAAGCACAGCAAGTGAGTTATCACAAGCGAACGACGATCTTGGCCTAGAACCTTTTAAGAGAGCTCTGGAGATGGGCACAGGGCCACACGGTCTTACCATACAAATGTAGCCATGAGAGATCGCTCTGCCCCATGAGACTATTTGAGGAAGCCCTTCTGCCAAAAGCTACTGTTCAACCAAAAAAGCTGCCAGAAAGGAAGATGTGTCTGTACTAAACCGTTTGTATATAGCATCTGCTGACTTAGCTTAAAGTGCCACTGAAGGGATTTGGGCTAACTTTCCAACTCCACGGAGGCTGAGGCACACATTCTTGCAACTTGGCTCTAAGAACAGTAACTCCCACCAGAGAGGAGGAGAGGAGCACCAGGACTTGGATCTGCTGGAACCCGTCAGCCTTCCCTTCAGCTTCTTCACCCAGACTGACAACATGGAAGACACTGGCCAGACTCTCCTTAGAAAGTGATTTATTACAATCTAAACGTTAATGCTAGCATGTTTAAAGTGGGTCTAACTCTTTCAGCAGCCAGTATTACTTAATTGGACAATCCAACTGCACAAAACGGATCGAAGCAAAGGCTGGAATTTGCACAAGCACACTTACACTGGGTGTCCACACCACTCAAAGCAGGTGATTTATAACCGAATCAGTTAAGCCGCTGCCAACTCTTCTGACAAGCCCAGAACTTCCTCCTCCCAGACTGACAGGACAGATTACCTTCATTTCTTTGTAAGTCAAAAGACCAAAGAAATGTCTACTCTGCAGCCAAAGCTTCACTTGCAGTTCTTAAAGCTGCACCCAACTCTGCTTTTCTGGTGGGCACATCAGCACAGGACACAGCCCCTTCCCAGCAGCAAGGGCCTTGGTGAGCGGTGGGCCCACGCTGACCTCCATGGAGAAGCTATGCAGGGAGATGTACTCCCCTCTAGCTGCAGTGTCACCTTATGCCCTGGAAGAGAACAGTGCAGTTGTTCTGGTGTCCTAGGAATTACACACCTCTACTTTTTACCTATCTATCCTCAGTAAAAAAAATCTGCTTTGATAACTCGCTGGCAACAGCTGTCAAAAATCCAATTTACGTGCATGTGACTGCTGTATGTGCACACATCAGAAATTACTGTTTATCATCCAGCTATCTCACTAATCTCCTTTTTACCAAACTCTGTGGATACAGTGTAATGTGATATTAAAAGGACTCAGCTAGATTATCAGTGCAGGCAGCGTGCAACACCTCCGTTTTAGGTGTGCAACTGCCTGCAATTTCAGATAATGCACCTTCCCCAAGGCTTTGGCAAAACACGCATTTGCGTTGCGTCAAGAGACAGAGAGGCAATAAATTCTCCTCTCCATCCTTCCTTCCAGGAGACAAACGACTTGGCAAGTTGAGTGATAAAGAACCAATGTAATTATATGTCATTAAGCTGCAACTAATACTGGTAGAGAATGGATAAGGGCGTGCTGATTAGAAATGTTATCAAGGAAAATCAAAGATGTGGCATTAAGGCACATTGAAAATACAATACATTTTATGCTTCTCCTAGAAATAGTCAATTCTATTTCAAGCCACCACCTCTTATTGTTTTACTTGGCACGAGCACTTTTTACCATAAAGAATGCTTTCTTTCATCAAGGATTTTATGAAGGAGACAAACAGCATCTACCAATGAAAGAGAGAGCCTCCACGTTCTCATTGGCAAAACAAAGCTCATCTCAATCTTCATTCAGAAAGAAATGCCAGCCTGAGCAGAAACCACTATCAGACCTCACTGCACAGTCCGTTTGCTCCTCATGCAAGGTCTCCACCTGAATCTGCACCATTCCTGTGTTTATGCCCTGGTCTTCCTAGAAACAAAATTCCTGCGATGAACAACTTATCCATAAATCTCTTGCCAACCATGACCAAAACGTCATTCATTTGCTTTCAAAGAATACGATGGGATTCAGTACTGCAGCAGAGAAATTACTAAATTACTGCCTGTTCCAGGTGCACACAGAAGGCAACGCTCAGCTCCCGTGAGAATCCAGCTCTGGTTGCATGTGTCTCGCCATCCACATGGAGAGCAAATACTTCTACTCATTTGCCAAGCAGGAGTTATTTAGACTTATCAAGCACATATTCCTGCACATTACCTCCGGGGCCTGGCCAAAGTGACCATCTTCAACATCAAGAACCCACCTATACGACTGAGATGGCTACTGGTGCTTCGACAGCCCATTCAGGTCCTGGCCTCTCCCCAGAGATCACCACAGTGGGGGTTAAACACTGGTTCTGGTATTTGCCAAGGAAAAAGTGGGAGCTGATGAAGGATCTGGGACTGCATTCCTTTAAGTCTGAAACAGGATTCATATCAGATCATACAAATCTCTGATGACTTGTGAGCTAACGAGGGAAGTTTCTCTGCCCTTTGCCTTTCACTAGTTCCACTGATTTCTATGATAGAGAAGTTTGAGGAAGAAAAGCATAAACCCAGTTCTAACCTAATCTGTCTTCTGATCCCACACGACACTTACATGTCGCCAGTATGTGACCAGCCACCAAGGCAGATTCTGTGCCAGTTTTCTGGGCTTGTACTATTCCCAGCTCAGTAAAGTTTCAAAACAGTTGAAAGCTGGGGCCTTTATAAGAAGATGAGTGTTCAGTTTTACTGATAGAACTCAGTCATGATTATCCAGGTAGATTGTTATACTCTTTTTGCAATTATCATCAGCACTAATATAACTTTGGCTGCTGCAAACTGTAAGAATACCTTCATCTGATTCACATTCAGGGGCATTATATCATAAAGTGCAACATATAATCCCAGTCTGACAAGCCGATACTGCAGACTGCGTAAATGGAGATGAATCACTTCCTAAGTCTTTGCAGAAGGTAGGTTTGTCCTCAAAGAAACAAGTTTCCATTCTTCTAAAGGCCACTTGGACAGTAGAACTGTGCATTCTTTTCCCTGTCTATAAGGAAGCACCTCCATGGTAGAAGTCCTTTTCTGAGTGACTGGCCTATGCTTGCTGCCATCTGCAAAATGCCTGTCCCAACAACTCTGTTTGAGAAAGGAAATCTTGTGAGAGGGAAAGGACTTTCAAAGGGAGCTATAGAAAGGATGAATGTGTGCTGGGAAACAGCAGAAATCTTGAGACTATGTTCCTATTGCAAATGTTATTTATTCAGTTGTAACATCAAGACGAGAATTGATGCAGTTATTAGCACAGTTATTTTATAAACCTCAACTCAGTAAGTTAAATGAAAACTTGGGGTCATACCACATAACTGTAGGCAGGATATGGCCAAAGGTCATTATTTTTCATAAGGACTGGCCTCTGGGATAGCAGGTGTGTCATGAAACCCCTAGTGGAACAGTTAACGCAGACTAAGAGAACAGTACTGACAGATTATTTTTTGCTGGAACTAATCTCATCACTGAGCTCTGACACAGGTTTGAAAATCCATTCAGATCCCAGAAGCTTAACTCCAAAACAATTCAACATGTGGCAAAACACACATCCTCTACAGGTAGGACTTACCTGGGATGCTGCTTGGAGCTTGTTTCTTTTTCCCCTGCTCTCTCAATTCTAACCTGTTTGTATTTCCAGAAATTGAAGCTAAAAGGCAGAGTGATAAGATTTTTCCAACACCACATGAAGAAAACACAGGAAAACTGGCTTCCCCCAGACTATCAGCCCAGAGTTGCAATTGCATTTTGACTTGTTCCACTAGACCCATAAAACACCACTGGTGCTGAACAGGTACAGGGGGAGACATCAAGTTTCAAGTGTTGCCCAAATGGGACAAGAGCATCATTTGTTGGTAACTACTTCACAGTTAAATGGACTGAAATGGGTGAGTCCCTTGAGTTGAGGGATATCAGCTTTCTGGAATGAGAACAGCACAAGTCCAACGCAGCAACAATTCAGGCCCTACCTCCAGAGCGTGAGGCACAGACATCAATACAGAAATGCAGCTCCACAGGCCGCGGGATCCTGGGTACCAGAGATTCTGCTCAGTGCAGTCTCAGGCAGAGCACAGAGAAGGGAGAGCCCAAAGGGACAGTCTCTAAGATGTGGTTCCAGCATCCACAGCTGGCTTAAATTTTACTCCATGCCAGTAAGCAGCTCTTTTCTCACAGATGGCTGCTGTTAGTGAGCACTGACACCCACCATGGAGCAGGTGGGCATGCAATATTAATAGCATCAATGAGAAAATTATGAGCCCACATCAAAGCACTGAAAGTTGGTTTTATGACATTTGGCTTTAAAACTAAGTGCAAAGGGAAAGGTATTACACTCAGCTAAGCATGTTTAGAGGACTTTCTTTTTAAGATGTGATTCTGCAGTTTTCAAACACACACATATGCAGAACAACCACTTAAGGATGGGGAAAAGCTGCTGCCAGCTATAACTCAGCAAATCACAAGTTACACAAAGAAATAAAAATCAATGCTGCTCTGAAATATAGCCTGGTAGAAAAGTTAAAGCTATCGTAACTAATGGCTGGGAAGTTCTGCTGTGACCATGTTTTTCCTACAACACAGTCATCCCCTTGGAATCTGGGTCCAAAGATTCTGCCGGAATTAAACAGAAACAAACCAATAATACAAAGTAGTACAAACTCATTTGCTAGAATTTTTCTAGTAACAGGCAACGATAAAAGCACATAATGAATTATTTTAATTTAGAAATCTCTCCATCTCCATTAAAACACTCTGACATTGGACCAAACTACACAGAGTTTATTCTCATCAACAGAGGCAGCACAGCTGAAACATGGATGAAGATGCTGCCAGCAATGCAATCTCTATGACAAGACTCTTGGATTTGGGGATATAACAAATTAGGGACAAGTAGAAAGCACAGAAATGTTATCATGAGGACAGTAATGGCTGTTACTGGTGTCCCTTTTGACTGGAACAGGGACTGCTCAGCCACGGCTAAGCCTCCACAGATGGGCACGGCCCAATCTGAACTCCTCTGCTTGTACTCCAAGCAACTTGATGCACATGTCTGTTTTGATATCCGTAAAGGCATGTGAGCGCACAACTGTACCCACGCCAGCACGTCTTGCAAGGTCTCCATCCATAGGCCTGTCCTGCTGACAGCTATGGGAGTCTGTCACTTCCAGCTTGGAGGACGTGTGCTCTATCACTGCAATGCTCTGAACAGCTATGAAGTATGGCATGACCGTAACAGTGAAGTCTTCATGTGATCCTAGATGCATTTCTTTGATAGTTCTGCCACTTTAACATCCACCCACAGTGAGAGCCTGAACATCTTTTTAAGTAGTTTGTTGAGACACTACAACCTGATGATCCAACTTAGTTATTCGTTTTAATCTGTAACAGACCTCGGAGCTGCACAGTAAAATACGATGGGCTATTGCCTCTCGGAGCAGGTGAGAGACGGAATCAACCACTAATACATCTGCTCTACTATCTCTGCTCAGCTAACTAGTTTCAATTTGAATCAAACTCTGCCTATATTCTACTTATTATTTGGGCAAAATAGACAGGACCAAAGCCAAACCTAGCTTACACATGTGCAGCCTCCCTGACTTCACTGGCGCTCAGGCCAGACAGTTTGAAATTACATCACTTGCATCTTGATGCAGCTTAGATGGCATCACCTCAGGTTACACAGGAACACAGGACTGGGAGAGACCCGCCAGGTCACCAAGTACAGTCCCTGCTGTCCAGGCAACCACGTCACCTAATCCCTTTATAAATGAATCAAAAATAGTTATGAACCATACTTCATCGGGCACACCCCAGGCTGGCCATGAATGATACACTGTGGTGTAAGCTGACTCAGGAAAAAGTACACAGACACATCCAGGACAAATTAGAAACTGCAATGAGCAGGGAGGGAACTTCATCTAATGGCCAGGCAATGGGACAGGCAGCTAGATGGCTGGGTCCTGCTGCAGGCTCCCATGCTGACCCGTTTCACCCACACCGGCATTGCTCCGTCCCTCAGGTTCCTCTGGGCTGAGACCAAGATAATAACGTTGTCATTCCTTTGTAGACTGCTTTTAGCTCTACAGACAAAAAGAGGGATACAAGAACTAACTATTTTTATCCACTCAATCTCCCCAGCAGGTTTTTAAAGCCCTCCTTTGCAATTCAGTCTGTGCATAATTTGCTACCTGCATCTCCGTAAAGTTTAACCTGTCAGAGCCTGGCAAAGGTGTAATTTCATCCCCAGGCTCTTCTGACTTGAGACTCAGGAGCTTCTCTTTGTGGATAAAGTATCAAAGCAATACCTCTGTGAGACAACAGCCCTTTGCATCTCACAACCCATGCATTATTCTCTCTAAACATAGTTTAGCAGGCCAGAATCAAAACTTTTCCTCTCCCCTCATTTCTCCTCCCCCCATTCACACTTTAATAAAGAACAAATACAGATAACAGCAGTAGACAGAGACACAGACAGACAGGATGGTTTATCCCACAGGCAGAGGATTACTGCATCATGATATAATGACCTTGTTCAGAAAAGAAAAAGGTTACTTACATGACAGCATGAGTTGTAGAAATACCAGCTCCTTTCCAGAACAGGGTAAAACAATGTCCATTTAAAGTTATGCTGAAGAAAACGTAAAACACTTGTCCAGTGAACTGGAGAGAGAAAGAGCAAACTTCAGCCCAACTGGCCTGAATATAATCTCTCTCCACATATACATAACACATTGAATCAAACAAGCAGGAGTGTTGTTCAGCTGAGTATGCATGGAAAGGAGATCCCATTCTGCTCTCTCTGTGTTTGCATCTTCAAACATCCCAGAGACCTCTCCACCCTCTACAAAGGGACAGGGCAAAATGAGCCACTTTCGTGTTTCATTTAAAATGCAAAATGCTATGGAACCAACCATTTTATTTGCCCCCTGTGAAGACTTTACGTTTGTACTTTCTTTGAATGTTTTCCTCCCCCACAGAACAACTGGAGGGAGGAAGGCCACATGCTGCCTGGATATGAAGCAATCCCACGAAAGAATAACTCGAGGCCAGGCTTGTTTTCTCTGTTTAGACAGCATTTAGTGAAGCCTTGGCCATGACTAAAACTCCAAGGTTGAGTTAATCACATTTATAACTACAGGTTCCTTAAAGGGACTTGTTTCTAATGAATTTTCAAATGCTATGAAAAAAATAGGTATGGTATTTACCATTTAAAACATTGTAAAAGAACACAGACATTAATGCCCCAGTACAGCACGCTTATTTCACTGCTGACATTCATCCCTCACTGTTGCTATTCCGCTAAAGGGAAGCGTATGTTATTAAAGCCACTATTTACCAACAGATACTACAGTTGTGAAATTAATATAGTCGTCCCATGTAAAACTAGGCTCCCAACAGGAAATAAAAGGCATTTGGCAAGTCTTAGCCTGCCAAGGGCGACTGCTACATGTCCTGTTTCCAGGACAAGAAAGCCCTCCAGTTACCCCAGATACTTCCAGTGGTGAATGCTGAGCTTGTCCGGTAAGTTTTCCAAGCCCAGTGGAAATCCTACAGAAGACACAGAAAGCTCTGAGTCTGAATTGGCACCAGATGCTTTAGAAAAGAAGTGAATTTCATTTTGTTACAGGAATATGAGAAGGTCAGAATGCTTTATTTGTCAGCACGGGAATAGTCACTCATCTAAGAACATGAATATTCTGCTGAAGTTGGTATAAAATGAAACTCTTCCAAGGAAACCCTGCACTTAGCAACAGTGCCATGCGCCAGCTTACAGTGCCCTCTACACTTGCATGCAACAAGAAATTTATTTTCTATAGCAGACAAACAGCAACAACAGCCTTCAGACTAGAGCATGGAATGTAATTTGCGGCAAACTCCAACCTCTCAAGAAGCAGCCTACAATATCTCCCTACTAGCTCAAAGACTCCATACAAAGGCCAACTCAACATCATGCATCTACTGCAGGGTTTCTTCTCAATTAACCAAGAAAAAGTGCATTAGCCATACATCAAAACTGCATTGCAGCTAGAGCTGCCAATTACTTATGGCAAAAAGGGAGGCTGATTCATTTGACTGTATGTGGGCCTTGGCTGGAGTTTTCCCAAAACGCTACAAGAAAAGAAGAAAACCTCAGTGAACTGCCCCCTCATTCCCACTCCTTCCTCCCCCCCAAATCACAGTCAAGAGGCCCGTGCTTGCGAAAACATTTCCTGAAGGATTCTTTCTCCAAATCGCTCCTTTTCTAAATTCAGACAAAAACACACAGCAACTCAAAATACGTTTGCACATGATATATTATGCATACAAGGACACCCCTCCCAAACACGTACAAGTGAAACGCAATGAAAAGTGTCTAAGAAGTCTTTAAATCCCCAGTCCCCAGAGAGTCCCTACATCTTCCGTTACAAACCCCGCTGCGTTACGTGGCCACCTGTGCAATGTGTAATGGCTACCTTACAACACTCGGCTCAGCAACCAGACCGCAAGGGTGGCTGAGCAGGGTGTGGGGGGGATCTTGTCTTTTTGCTCGAAACAGTCACAAAACTGTCCAGATCCCTCTGTAGTGCCTTCCTACCCTCCAGCAGATCAACGCTCCCACCCAACTTGGTGTTGTCTGCAAACTTACTGAGGGTGCACTCGATCCCCTCATCCAAATTATCAATGAAGATGTTAAACAGGACTGGCCCCAACACTGAGCCCTGAGGAACACCACTGGTGACCGGCCACCAACTGGATTTAGCTCCATTCACCACCACTCTCTGGGCACGGTTGGCCAGCCAGTTTTTCACCCAGCGAAGGGTATTCCTGTCCAAGCCATGAGTTGCCAGTTTCTCCAGGAGAATGCCATGGGAGACAGTGTCAAAGGCCTTGCTGAAGTCCAGGTAGACCACGTTCACAGTCTTTCCCTCATCCACCAAGTGGGTCACCTGGTCATAGAAGGAGATCAGGTTGGTCAAGCAGGACTTGCCTTTCATGAACCCATGCATGAACCATTCAATGAATGAACCATTCAATCATGTTTGCTTCTAACTGACACCTTCCATTGCTCTGCCAGGACCCCACTCATGGCCTTGGACATCTGACTTCATCCTTGTGTTTCCAGTGTGCCTGACACAAGTCAACCTGGCACCCAGGCCCTACCTTAACACACTTCTGCTTTTTCTCCAGGCCTGACTTTTAGCCATTTATTGTAAACCGTTAAAACAGTTTTCACAGAAAATATGCTTTGAGATTCCCAGAGTGCAGAAAAATGCTCGAAGCGTGCACCTACTGCTCACTGCCTTCTGGCACCAACGTTCAAAATTCAAGTGAGCACACCGGGAGGGAGCCTGGGCCAGCCTTAGCCACCCTTTCTGTGGCAAGGGGGACCAGGGGTCAGACACGGCCAGCTCCACGGATCACAATGCAGTGTAGTGTCACTGCAGGACAGACCTGAGCAAAGCATCTTTTACCTAATGACCCCACCAACAAAAGCCATCGGTCTAATGAGAACTTATGCTTTAGAGCACAGGGGTTTTTTCCCTCTCTATGCCCAAAAGTAAGTCCTGCTGTGGGTTGACTTTGGGATTACGTTTATCAGACTGCTTCCTGGGGTACGTAGACAGCTGTAACTCTCAATGTACAACTTCTGTTCTGGTATGCAAGCAATTATACTCAGGATAACCACTCTAATAGATGCATTCCTCAAACGGAGAGCCACACACATTCAGCTGTACCCGTGAGGCCGAGGCTCTGCCATTCTGCTGGGATCAGCAACACCAACACCACAAAATACAGTTCCAAAAAAATAATCAGGTAACTGACCTCTTGCATCATCTGTGGGCCTGGAAACTTCATCCACATGCTGTTGCTAAGTAAGAGGCGAGAGATCTTACCACACCAAGGACTTAGAACTGGAAAACTACCTCATACCCAGATTCCTATTGCTTTTCCTTATTACATGAAGAAGCCTGGGTGGTTCACCCTGAGTGTCCAGAGTGCTCTACAGTCCATAGGAGAAAACAGAGCATGCCCTGAAGAGCAAGTTGCTCAAAAGCTCTTGCCATCTGCATTACGGATCGTGGCTACAGGAATTGCCCCCTACCTAGATGCTTTGGAGACGTTTTACTTCAGAAACACACAATGGTACCAGGAGTACAAGCGTTTCAATATCACTATAGCTTTCAAAAAGAAGGGTCCAGGACACAATCTCTGTGTGTGAACTGTCACTATACTGCAGAAAAGAATAAGGCTCCACTCTCAGCTTATTCCTTCTGAAGCACTTAATATTATTCATTAATGCCACTAGAGAGGAGAATTCTGCATTCTCCTAGTGCAAGACGAACGGGAGAGAGAACAAGAGCATGGAGAGAAGGAGTGGTGCAGGATGTGGGGTAGAAATGAAAGGAGAAGACTGTCCCCACAGATTGCCACTTCCAAATATTACCCCACCTCTTTCTGGTCCATGCACCCTATGAAGTGCAAGGTACCTCCCCAAAAAGAAACAAAACAGGGAGCAAGCTCTGGCTGCTTTAGTCTTTTTTCTTGTTAGAAATCTCACCTCTTCCCAACTTGAGTTCCCAGAGTCTCTGGAATGAAGAGAGGAGAGTCATAGCACAGCACAGCTAACAGAGACCATATCTGTAGGAAATAAATAACCAGGATGCCAACCTGAGCTGGCTAGGCTCACTAAAAAGATCAAACGAGGATGTAAGCAGCTCTTTTCTGGAGCAGGCAGGCATCGTTTCAGTTGTTGAAATATTCATGACCCGATAGGAGCTGGTGCATCAACGTCTGTCCCCAATACAAATAAACCTGAGCTCAAAGCATGACAATCTGTGTCGTGCAGAGTGAAATCACAATTAAAGGCCTTTTCCAAGCCTCCATTTCTGCATGCACATGGTTGACAGCTTTTCCGGTGACACTTCAAGAGCGTCCCAAATCCAAGTCCACAATCTTCTGCCTGTGAGGGCAGGAGACATTAAAAACAGTTCTAGCAAATGCCCAGGATGTTAACTGCGTGACTTCCATTCCTCCCTCTCAGGTTTACCATGCACGAGCAGCCCCACGTTCCATCTGGGGAGTGGCTGGGTGCACCTGATAAATATAAGCTGGCGTCTGGGCACTGCAGGTTGAATCAAAATTCAATTTTGATTTGTCTGGAATTGTCTGGAAAATTTCTGATCTGGAGAATTTTCTCCTTCACAACAGGGAATAGAGAAGGAGGAGACAGAAAATGGAAAACATTAGGCCTTCCAGTCCCCTTGAGAGACACACAGAAGTACTTTCCAGTGCCCTTCCCAAATAAAGCAAACAGGCAGCAAAGGGACAGGGACTGGGGGGCCACACAGCTGCTGCCCCTTCAACAGCACAGTCTGGACAAACGAGCATGCTCAGGGGACACGACAAGAACACGTTTTAGCACTCCCCTAGTCACATGCAGCCAACTGTGCATACACCCTGCAAAGCAACGGTGAGCCTGCTAAGGTGCCAGAACATTTTCAACACTTGAGGATTAGAAAGAAAATGAGAATGGTCTGGCTCTGGAGTCTGTGCTGTACAGCAATGTTGAAACGGCAGTTTGTTTCAGGCTTATAGAGGATCTAAGGCTGGACAAACATGACATTGCAGTACGTTGTCTTGTGGGAAAGCCAAGCACACGCGTGTGCAGCAAGCTGGATCAAAGCACAGCTACCCCCAGTCCTTGTGCAAGGTATCACTTTCAGAAGTCAAGGGGTCATATCAGAATCCTTGTTTCCATTTCTCTGAGAAAGTACACTTTTGCCCTTAGGATCATGAAGAAACATGTAAAACTTTCCCAAAGATTCCTTGAACAGATGTTTGGGGATCCAAATTGCCTTAATTTGCTTCTGATGGCAATAAAAAAAGTACACATGACCAGAGCAGACAGAGTAAAGGAGGTGTATCCAACCTTAACTTTGCCATTTCCCACCTTTGCAAGCCTTATTCAGTGCTGCATCGAAGCGTCCTGTACCCCTACTACACGGAGAGCCCCCAACCCAGCACTGTTCCAGGGAAGCAGGGCAGGTCAGTCAAACGCATAACTGACAGCAAGGACTCCAGGGCAGAGAAGTGCTCTGCTCTGGATCAGTCAAGAGCCAGTTGCATCTGTCAATACCCTACTAGATAAGCAATTGACAGTAAAAAATAATGTTGGAAAATGAGCCCATCGAATATATAACAACACTATTTTACCCTTGAATACTTAATGCACACAGTGCATTGATGATAAGTCATTAGAGCAAAGACAAACCAACAGGTAACTTCTGCTCATGCTAAGCAACATTCATGGCAGAGCTTTCTCTAACTGAGCAGGACATGCCCCTGTTTTAAGAGGGACAAGATTCCTAAATCTGCCTCTAGAAGGGAAGACATGAGACCAGACATCAGAGTACCCAGAGGTGCACCTAGACCAGCGCTTTGACAGCCAGACTTGCAGGTAGGGCTGGTGGCATACACTGACAAGAAGATCCTCCCAACCCAGGAGCCAGAAGACCTGGAGCACTTGTAGGTCCACCTGTCCCCCACCCAGGGCTTCCTGGGGTCAAGGGCTCCAGTAGCTGGGGACACGAGACTGCATCAACCAGACCATAGGCTTTTCGGGTGAGTATGTGGGACTGACCGAGTGGACGCCATGCTGCTTGCCCAGAGCAAGGGCTACCCACCTGCCATGTCCCACACCACTTGGTTGAGGAGGTGAGGGCCACCTTGCAGCCCAGTCTCCTGCCTCAGGAAACCCAGCAGGCCAACTCATAAGCAGGGCACTGCCAGAACTACATCGCACCTGTCCAATTAGGCGAAATTAAAAGCCCCTTTGCTATCCCCAACAGAGCACACCCTACGTTTGCTGTCAGCTGCACACAAGCCACAGCTGCCGACGTTCACCTGGAAAAGTTCTCCAAAATTCAAAGCACTGAGACAAGTCACTAGCAAATCACATACTTTTGTCGTATTTTTCCATTATAGAATTACTGGCAGGTGCAGGAGACACACCTGTGGCAGCAGGTCTGAGACAAGACATTCACATCAGCATCTCCACCTGTACTGACCCAGGCCCAACGAGACCTACCAATTACCACTCCGCCTAACACCATTCTTCAAGTACCAGGCAAATCAAAGTAAGCATAGAAGATACGTAAGCTCAACTGTTTGTGCCTGAAAGTTAAAAAGCAAAATAGAGCTGCAGGGGGAAAATGCTAGCTAAACACAAAATAGTACTGGCAAGTAGAAAAGTTTATTTCTGCAGGTGAAAGCTAATGCATGTTTCTCTCTCCCCTTCCTACTGCTGCCCTCTCCACCCACTCACTCTGTTCCCCTGCCCATTAAGTTCCTGGGAGAAAAGCTTCAAGCACCTTTTGCAGGAGCTAAGGCAGGTAACGAAAGAGGAAGATCACAGTGGGCTCCCGCCTGCCCACTCTGAAGCACAGCAAGGAACAGAAAACAGCACTCAAATGAGCCAGGCACTAACTGACAGCAGGGTTAATGTCCCAAAGTCACAGGGAGTCCAACCAGAGCAGAAGCGGAAGCCAAATCTGGCAACATCTCCCCTGTGACCAGCTCTGTGCAGACATGGCTAAAATGAAGGAGGAATTGAAGGCAGATCTGAAAGACCTCCAACTTCCAGATCGTTTTTGATCCCAGAACACTGGCAGCTCCAGGAACACTTGCATCCACAGTCTTTTAAAGTATTAAAAGAAAAAATATTTTTTAAAGTAAATTTTTTAAAGTATTAAAAGAAAAAGAGGAGAAAGCTTCTAGGCAGAGAGAACAGGAACTGAAATGGGACTATCACCACAAACCAGCTCTCCTCTAGGAGCAAATGCTCCCAGGCCAGGAGATGGCTAAGACAGGAGCTGGCTTTGCTATGGTGAACAACCTGTTGCAGACCTGAATTTGTCTCACCTATTCCTGTAACTGTATATACAAAAGTTGCAAAGAAATACGGGGAGTGGAGGAAGACAACCTCTTGTGCAGAGTTTTGTTTTTCCAGACCTTGTGAGCTGGCTCAGGACACCCAGGATAATTTGGACTCCAACTTCCACAAAATTTCAAATACTCAGTTTTGGGCAGATCCTCACAGAGAAATTGCGCGGTGAACAGCCTCCTTGGAGGGGTAAAGTACTCTACGCTGTAGTCAACAGTAAAACACTCGCCAACTTCTGCGGGACCCCCCTATGCAGTCTCATCGGGCTTATTAGTTTAGAGGGCACAAAGCCCCCATCAGACGTTCCCTACAAGAAGCTGGCACGCTCATGCTAAAGCCCTGAGGTGAATGAGGCCTAAGCAGAGGGCCTGTCACAACCAAAGCAGCTCTCCCTGGGTACTGCCTCCCGCAGCACTGCTGCCACAGCTGCCTCCTGAACTGTTGCTGCTGCAAGCGGAGGCCTATGAGGCTGGAAACTTAATCCTGTAACAGGAGCTCAGGGCTTGCAGGAGCTACTCAGACTTACTTTTAGTTATCCATAGTTGCTCAGTGAAGAAATACCATCCATGCAGGTCTTGGTTCAGAGCACAAACTCCTCTGCAGCCCAGAGGTAGCTGCCTGCAGCCCCCCACC
>NW_009636267.1:26015-26277 GCF_000690535.1 Cariama cristata
CCCCAGTCTCAGGGCAATCCTTCCCCTCCGTGTACATAACCTGTCATGGCAGCCTTCATCCCCCCAGCCTCGAACAACCCACCAGCCCATGGCCCAGGCCTAAACCCAATTATCCCCGATTTCCTGATTTACTTTGCTTTCTGCTCACGCCGTTGGGTAACCTGTGACTAAACACCCTTCCCAGAAGCATGAGGCTCCTCCGCAGCCATGTGCCCCACTTCCATAAGAGATGAGGCAAAAGTGCTTGAAAATCCCCAGCACC
>NW_009636268.1:0-26063 GCF_000690535.1 Cariama cristata
TACACAGGCACCTCCAGAATAGTGAGGCACATCATTGTCTAAAGAGGGCTTTAATGCTCAGGTGGGAATTTTCCCAGGCCAAAAGTTTCGGATTTTGGTGCCTCAATCAGCAATCCACATTGCTCTTTCGGATCCTAAACAGAAGGGATCGGTTTTCAGGAGATACTAGTACTCCTGATGCTTAAAAAACGTGTTAACTGGCTGACTTCATTTAAACATTGGATTAAACCTTTTGGCCTGGAAAAAAAATGTGTCCAGCTTTCAAAACTTACTTTTTGTGCTTTCCATTCACAATGAAGATGTTGGGCCCGTCCTCTGTAACCTGAGAAAATGCATTCTTGAATTTTACAGCATTTGGTAAGTTTGACTTAATTGAACAAAGTTCTCTGTTATTATAGATTGTTCAGTTTACCAGAAGACGTAAATATATGCTAATTCTGTTGTGTTAGAGAAAGGATAATTCACCGGTAGGTCTATTATTTTATTGAAAGCAATGCATGAGCTCTTTATTACCCGTTTTAGCCTTTCTGATAGTGACTCCTTTCCAAAGTACCTGATACATTCGATGAAATAACATCACAGGAATTATCTCCTCATCCACCACTGAAATGCAGCAGGTGCTGATGTACAAAGTGCCTAGAAGAAATAAAATAAAACTGTTTTTCTGTAGCTGACAACATAAGAGAAACTTATTTGGAGAATTTCACCGTGATAGTCTATTCTAGTGAAATATTTATAGTTAAATTTGCTATGATGATTAAAAGATTTTATTTTTTTTTTTGTTTAAAGTGTGGATATAATTTCCCTAGGTTGTGCTAAAATCTGCTTCTAAGCTTTGTTTGCCAGGGCGAGTGTACATTGTCTAAGAGGTGGAATACATCACTTATTGTTTCTTTGAATGGAGTTTAATCTGCTGGCCATTAGGTGTGCAGTGGATATTTGTAAAATCAGAGTCAAGGCGCCTTTCTTTTCGGGTGCTGGTGTGCAGTCCATTGCTTGAGGGTAATTTCTGCACAGAGGAGGCCAAATCACCCCCTGGACTTCTGACCCCCAGGTGACACATCACCGATGCTCTAACGTCGTACGTCGTGTGGTTTATTATGCCTGGGTATCTGATGAGGCCTGACACTGCAGCTCTCAAAGCACAAATTTATTTAGTGGTCTGCTAAACGCAGAATGTTTTTTTTCCCAACATCTGAGCCCGGCACACTCTCTTGTGAAGAGAGTCCTCCTGAATTTACAGAGAAACCCCTCCGATTCCCTCCGAGCTGTCTCACACAGGAGGATCTGCAGCAGGAACCCCACCTACTTTGGGTTTCTTTGTTCTGGCACTGCTAATTGAAAACTTTATTGTAAACTATGCTTGGGCTCCTTGCTGCACATAGGATGGTTTCCATTTTCCTGGAAGCGTTCCCCAGCCCTGGCAGTCTGGACAACCACAGCCCTGGCTGCACCCAGGTCCAGGTTGCAGGGGTATACGATGCGATGTTGGAAGTGCTTTTCTCTCTTGAGTGCTCAGAATTCAATAACTCTTGTCTGCAGAGTTTATACTTCAATTTGACTTTTGTCCTATAGATAGATTACCTTTTCCTGGCAATAAACTAATGTTACTAGGTCTAGGAACTGATACTGGTACTATTGATTACCAGGTGTAATGTTTTTGCAAACCCAGACAGGAGTAAATGAAGCTGTTCTCTGGTTGCTTGTGAAGACAGATGTGAATGATGGCTTTTCTGCCCTTTAGAGGGTCTTTCAGCATCAGTGACAAAGGCAGGACCCACAGGGCATAGACATAATTCTCTTGACCTTTTCTCTTCTAACAGGGCATTGCCTGCAGGAGTTACTCGACTTACAAGAAGATCTAGCATTTGTGTTTCTGTTCTTTTCATTGCCAATAAAGGGGAGTCAGTATGCTTTCGGGGAAGCAAAGAGCGTCAGCAACAGAGAAGGGTCCTATGTCAACAGCTGGCTTTGAACTTCCTCCTCAGCTTGGCATCAAAGCCAGGTTCCTGCTCTCATCACGTTTGTGTGAGCAGGTATTAATTACCACAGAATGACTTAGATTGGAAGGGATCCCTCAAGTCATATGGTCCAAGTCTTTGTTCAAGCAGGGCCGGCTTCGGCGGTAGCAGTGGATCACACCAGCATTATCTGCAGCTGACTTTGGAGCACCTTCAAGGATGGGTGTTCCACAGCCTCTCTGGGCCCCTGCCTCGGTGCTTGGCAACCCTCATATTTATGGTTTTTCCTAATAACTAATAGGAATTTTTCTTGCTGCAATTTCCACCGTATCCTTTTACTGTAGGATATTCGTCAGACCCTATCTGTTTTGACAAGGTGTCTTTGTTTCCACTTTGTCTACAGGGAGGCTATAGCTCCTCATGATGGATACCTTACTACTGTCTCTGCCATCCCAAGGGTAGACTTCTGTAACCTACAGTTAAAAACAGCTTAGTAATGGGGGGAAGAAAAAAAAAAGGCATAAAAGATGGCAACTTTCCTCCTCAGCGAGCGGTGGCAGCCTGAGCATGTTACCGTACTCAGAGATTCACACTGATGCTCAAGCAGAGTAAAAGGGAGCAGATCTCAACGAACTGCTACTTCACGTTTGGTTAGGATCAGGAAAGGCACTGACAAAGGCCTTGGGAGAAGATTATTGAATGTAGAACTTATCTTTATTGCTATTTTATTGGCTACATTGCATTAGAAGAAATTCGAATGTTTTTAAGTGCAAGACCGTAGCTCTGAGTGGTATGATGCGGTTGAGCAACATTTTTGTGATGATCAGGAGTTCCCATCTCAGCTTCGGCTCTCCCAGGGTACCAATCTGTAGAGCACTCTGCCGGTCCCTCGTGACAGGTAGTTGTTAAAATGGGAAATGAGAAGAGGACTTGAAAATGAATTTTTATTTGAGAGAGAAAGTTGCTGATCTGGAAAATCAACTGAGTGCGCTGCTCTCTTTCCAACACCGTAGTTTAAGGCGAGGAGCTTTCCTTGGGTTGGAGTTCACATCCAGTTGTCAAGCATTTATTTTATAGTTACAGTTTAAAGAGAAGATTGAATTATACATGAAAACGCAACATTTGTCAAAAGACCCCATGTAATGGCTGTAGAGGTGTCACAATTTTACCCTCTTAAAGAAGAAGATAACGGTGGTATCTTGAATGGGTTGGTATTTTTTGATTATTTGCTTTCCAGTAACAACATCTGTCAGTAGAAGAAATCAATTTTGTTCATGCTTAGTTTGAACTTCTTGTCCTTTTTCTTTTTTTTTAAGTTGAACCGCAGAACACAACTTTATTTCCAGAGCGTGTTCCACACCAACACTGACATGGGGATTCTTGGCTGATGCCCTAATTAAAGCTGAATTCTTTGCTGAGCTTCTTCAAAGGCAAGAAGAGATTTCTTCTGCCAGAAAAAAAGTGTATAATTCTCTCCTTCTCCTGCTCCAGAATAGCAAATACAAATGGTAACATCATTGTTATAGAGTTGTGTTCGTCGCTGTGATGAATGGGAGTAGGTGGAGAAAAAAATCAGCTTTTTTTTGTTGCTTTGCCTTGTTTCTGCCAGGAGCGCTAACGACCCTTCTGTTCCATTAGCTGCTGCACTTATTAGTAGGCTTACACTAAAAAGCTTTCCTCACTTGACCTCCCGCTCCAGTCACTGGCATTTTACCAAGAAGAGCACCAGAATGACCCCGTAAGTATTATTAATATACAATGCAGTTCAAAAAGCAACTGTCTGCTACATGATAATATTAATACTTTTTCACTTTTTCATTGTATTGGACTAAACCAAACTCTAATACTGTGTTTTAACCCTGTCCCGTGGCAAATTGCCTTTTTCCCTCTTACCTAAGAGGAGACTCAAGCAATTATTTGTTGCTCTGGTTAGCAGCAGCTCAAATTAACCACCTGAATTTTTCATGTTTTTAACAGAAAGCTTCAGATGGCATCCTCATCCCAATCTTAGCTCATTTTCACAAATGTAACCTTACCCAACCTAGTTATAAACATAAGTCATATGTCAGTCTGTTCAATTTATAAAACTTGATGGACTATATATTGTTCTCTCTGGGCAGTTGTAATGAAGTATGTGCTATACAGTCTCAATTTTTAAATTTGCCATGAACTTAGCACATTTTTCCACCTAATTTATCAATTTCTGTGAGTATATTTTTCATCATCAAATTAATGGTGGATCACTCAATTTGCATATTCATTATTGGGAATCCACAATGTATTTTGGTTAGACATGACAGTTCAATGGGGTTTTGGGGGTTTTGACAGCAATTTCTAGAATCAGGGTTCTCGAGTAATCTTTCACATTTTAAAAAAAAAACAGTGTTCAGGGTGACATTCTTTTCTGACTAATGTCTCATTATTTAAAATTTAAGCCAAGTGAAGTTCGGACGTCTGTGCTCTGGCCATAATCAGTGGAGATACGTACCAACCCTTACAGGCTGATTCATCTTTATTTCTTCAATATCTATCTTAGCATGGGATGAGTTTTCTGCAGAGGTGCTTGTCACTACAGGAGCAGCCCTTATAAACTAAACCGCGTGCCTAACTTACAGAAAGCAGTAAGATTAATCCACTCTCTGTCTCTATACGTCCTCTTCGATACAGTCACCGAGTTCACCGCTGGTAATAGCAAATACCTGGTACATCTCAAAGTCCTAAAACTTCATCTCTTGGTATTTTTCCCTGCGTTTCCCAAAGTCTACCCTAGTGAACGGTCTGTATTAACCCTTTGCATCACTCTGCCAGATGTCTTTGAAAACTCCTAAATGGGCACAATACCTGGGACATGGGTAGAAGGAAGACATGGAGTCGGTCGAGGCTGTGCATATGAATTTCTGCAGAAACTACTGAATGTGACATTATTAAACTCTCAGCTAAATAATGACTTCGTGTCTCAATAAATAAATCTTCGTGTGGAATCTGGAGAGTTACAACACTTAGTTTAATTAGCAATTAAAAGTAGTATGCTAATATATAGTGGAAATCATGTGAAAATATATACTACAACTCTGTGAATACAAAATAATTTCCTTATGACTAATGATATTACAGTGAGTGCCAACTGAATTAATAACCGTACAATACTTAGCACAGGGAGTTATTAATGCACCAGTCATTCATTTGGCAATTTTTAAAGTTTAGCTCTTTTGAGACGGAAGCACAGAAATCACCTGAATATTAAACAAATATGTCACTGTTTCTTCTGGACATAAAATTAAGTACAAAATATGTGGGTGGAAAGGATATTAGTAAAAGTGTGCAATAAGTACTTAAAGATTATTTACTCATTTCAGATTCACTGTAATAGTATTAATCATGCTGAGCTGATTTGGTGTTAATGTAGATGAAATATGTAATTCTGCAGCAGGTCTTTTGCAGTGTCACGTTAATAAATGCCTCCTCACATACAAACATTTGTTATTTTCAGTAAAGAACTTTGAGGAGGCAGTTCCCGTCTTTGGCAGGTGTATAAGCGCCCAATGTATTCAGCTGCAGTTTTCTTCCGTACAAATAGAATTAACAGCTGAAAAAAAAAAAACAACACACCAACAAGCAATTCACATGGGAAAAAATCAGGAAAATGGATTGCCTTGTTTTTCTCAGAAAACGGTAGCAAAAACCAGCATGGAGCTGATGTGCTCATTTAGCTTTGTTTTCCTTTAGGGATATATTTAGAGTAGCCCTGTGGTAAACTAGGACGCACAAACCAGCGCAGCATGGCCGTGCACCCAGAAGTTAATTCCCATGTGTTATTTGTTGTCTGCCACATCCGTCATATTTACAACGTAGCGTGCGTTGTTCTCAGTGAGGTAAAACGTAGTAAAATGGCTGTTACCGGTGTAGTTCTGACATCAAGAAATTAGGGAGGGGGGCTCTTTGCTCAGCACCAGAAAGCGGCGACAGGGGTACGTGACCTGTTCGGGGCTGGGTTCAGAGGCACGAGTTCCCCCCAAGCAGCGCTGGAGAGCTGGGCGCCTGCGGTTCACCGGTATGAATTTCAGGATCTAAAGCAACACGTCGCTGGTGACCCTCAACCATCTCTTCCCACCTCGTCCCCGGGACAGCAGCGTGGCCTCGTGAGGGGCTGTGCGGGGCTGGATGCCTCCCTGCTTGCCGGAGCTCAGCACCACGGCCACGGCTCCCCCAGCTCCGTCCAGGAGCCGGCAGGAAGGCACCAGCACCCCGCAGCATCGTTCACCTCCGTGTAGCGCTGCACGTAGCACCGCGTCGGAGGCTGCCTCTGCTCAGAGCGATGGGTCAGGAGTTACGGCTGGTGCACAAAGTGGGTTCTAGCTTTCCAGGTGAAGCTGGAGATGATTTAAAGGACAGCTTCAGGTCACTATGGATGAAGACAGCACCGGGAGACTGAGATAAATAAAGCCTTTGGAAGGGAAACGAAAATTGTGGGCAGAAGTTGTGCTCATCGCTTACTTTGCACAGGCGTTTGCTTAACTTTATTTTCTTTTTTTCTTGTTTTTCAGGAAAGCGCTCGTCTGTTCCTCATCCCAGATCTGACTTTAACAGTGTGTGCTTTGTTTTGCCTTATTTGTTTTCTCCTGCAGAGCCAAGTTCCCATTATGTGATTTCCTTAAAGGCCTTTAACAACGCAGGCGAAGGGGTGCCTCTGTACGAAAGTGCAACCACCAGGTCGATGACAGGTGAGTTGCAAATGCTGGTTCCTAATCTACTCAGTGAACATTAACCTTACAAAAGTGCACACTACGCAAAACATTTTGGTCAAGGCAATGGAAGAAAAGAGCTCTGCAACCTCCAGGTCCCTGCTAGAATAAATCTCCTTCATTTTCCACTTTATTGTAACTACGTAGATAGAATGGATTATTTACCCTTTCCAGAAATTGGGTGTATAAATTTAATGGGATGCTCACAGGTGCTTGCTCTTTGGTGCGGGTTGGCTTGGGAGAAGCATGACTCTCAAACAATTTAACTGTTTAAAGGTCAGGGCAGTATAGTGGTGAATAGCTTTGCTGAATGAAGCCCGGATGAAATTATTTTTGTTTCCATCATTTTTAAAGCAGTTTAAATGAAAATGAATTAGTTAAAAACACACTGTCATCATGCACATCTACAAAAGCTTGTAGAGGGGTTGCAAAAGGTGAAGGAACACACTGGTGAGCTTTGCCTGGCAGGATAAGAATCACAGAAGGGATTACCCAGGGGTAATGGAGCTGGGTGCTTTTAGGCAGCTGTTTTTCACAGATGCATTGTTGGGACGCTAGCAAAGATATAAAATCAGAACTATTCTCGCGTACCACTGTCTTCCAGACCGCCTTGTCGTTTTTCTGTAATCACTGGTGTGTAGGTGGGGCTGACAAGGGGTTAAAAGAACAGAACTGAGAAAAAAAAAACCCACACAAAACTGTTTTTCCTTTGGACTGACACCATCATTTGGTGAAGTTTTTTTCTTGCGTTTCACCCATGGTATTCCAAGCTGCCTGGAAGGGGAGCTGTGTCGCTGAGAGCAAACCCGATCACTGACACTGGCTTGGGTGGACCACGAGGAATAAATCAACCAAATGGCACTTCTGTGGCTCTACAAGGAAAAACAGCTTTTATCCATATGGTTTTGTGAAGTATTCCCATAAGAAATCTTGGAAAGTCAGAAGGAGTGAAAAAAAAAAAAAAGAGAGATTAATTACACAATCAAGGGCAACTGTAACAAGCTACATTAAATATAATAAGTGTCAGGGAACTTCCAGCTCAAAATTATTAATCTTTCTTCTTGTCTGGAGTCTACAGAGGTCATTCTTGCTGAGCGTGTGTCTTGTAAAATCTTTTTCCAGCAAGTTTGCCTCAGGATCCATATATACTTTTATTTTAAAGTTTTTTGTTCCCTGTCGACTCTATTTAAAAATCATCCGGCTGGCCTGTGGGATTTGATTCTATGTCTGTTTATAACCTCTCATAAACGAAACGATGTCTAGGTGTGAAAAAGGTAATTCAGGCTTGGGCTCTGTTTTGGTGAACTGACCCCACGATCATCCGTGAGCAATCAACTTCGGTGCCTCTCTCTTACTGCTGAGAGACGTCCGTACCCGGAGCTCCCCACCACCTCCCACCCACGGGATGCAACCTCTGAAAGGAGCCTGGGTCTTTCAAGGAGGAACATCTCAAAAGAGGCTTTTCACAAAGCAGGAAAGCCCAGGAATTGCGTTCCCCAAGCAGCGGATGAGCTGACGTACCCTGAGCACCAAAGAAAACCAAACACTGTGTCCGTTTAGCATATACATAGACAGACTTTGGTGTCTGCTTGTGTGGATATGGTGTGCAAACTAAAGTTACTTAAAACACAATAT
Source organism: Cariama cristata (assembly GCF_000690535.1). Classification (NCBI taxonomy): domain Eukaryota; kingdom Metazoa; phylum Chordata; class Aves; order Cariamiformes; family Cariamidae; genus Cariama; species Cariama cristata. The sequence continues at coordinate 8,339 of NW_009636268.1, forward strand.
TCGCAAAACAACTCCAAAACCAACAAGAAACTATTTTCTGGCAAGGGATTGCAATTTCCAAATGACAGATGTCCACGCGTAAATAATAGCAAATGAAACTTTGGTGGAAAATGGAGGCGGTATTTAGGAACCTATTTTCAGCCGCCCGTGGATTATAGATATTTCCCTCTTCGTCAGGTCAGTGGTGACGTGTTTCAGAAACTGAATTATCTTGACTGGTTGAGTCTGACCATTAATTTTGCTAAACCGAACCCGTCTTCATAATCTCCTCTACAGCCGGACTTCAGTTTTCAGTATGGGAAAGAAAAAGAGAAAGGAAGTGCAGTATTTGCCAAAATATCGGTATTGCTCACCTTCCTGCTCACCTTCCGAAGTTTACAGCCAGTTCTTTTGGAAAACTTCAGTTCGGGAAAAGAACCGGTTCCCTTTCAGCTTTGCGGAGGCTCAATTCCCCAGGTTGGGGCAAAAAAAAAAAAGATTCAGCTGCCCATTCCTCCCGGTGTGGATTGTGTGTTTGAGTTTCGGATCACTACAATGACGACAACGACCGAGTTGCTTCATTTCCTTCTACACTCATATTCAAACTTGTTATAAAGCAGCTTTTGATGAAAGAAGCAACCCAAGCAGCAGGTGGAACCTAATGGCTTATCACACATTTTAAACATCCTTGTCTCCTCTGTTTTTCCTTCTGAAGGCTGTAACCTCCCAAAGTTGTGAATAAGAATTACGAAACCGTAAAACAGGAGTGATCAAAGAGTGTCAGGAGCTGGAATTGCACATGGAGCAGACAAACTGTAGCAACTGTCAGTGAGGAAATATGAAAGTCATTTAGGCTTTGATTAATTAATTAGCACATTCGGGGGGGCGGGGGGATGGAACCTGAGCAACCTCTTGGCGTGCTTTTGCTGCACTTTACCCGCTACATTGTGAAATTGTATTTAGAAAAATCACAACTGGTAGATAATGAGTTAGTAAGTATAGTTTTAAAAGATAGGGCAGAAGTTGACCGGGTGCTTCAACAAGGACAGAGGTATTTAAATTGAGTAGAAACCATTTCTGGCTCCCACATGGGTGCCATCACCGCGCAGCCCCAAAGGGCAGAGACAGAGCCCCAGAGAAGCCAAGAGCGTGAATGTCATCGGGGCTGAACCCAGCGCTGAGCAGGAGAGGAGTTCTCTACACGGGTGGTTGGTGGGTTTTTTCCTGTAATAGCAGCAATCTGCTGCTGACCCAGCATCTGGTTCCTCTGTCATGCCACCATAACTCAGAGAAACCTCTGCAGCAAAGGAGAGAAGCATGGCCACAGTAATCTCGACAGCCTCAGTCAATCGTATGTGTCAGCATGCCGCTTGGATCTCAACTTTTGGAAATGAAATGTGCCACTGTCTCAATAATTAAGCCAGCCAGAATTTTCCTCTGACGTTGCATAGCGCATCACCGTGGTGTGTGCATGGTGGTCGGCGTCATGCTCCCCAAAGACCACCCGCTTGCAGACACATGGGAGAGGAACCGTGCTTGTTCCTTGAGGAAGAAGCCCGCTTGAAGATAGTCCACGTCTCCGCACCTCAGTGTGCACGTTTGACACACTGCCAGTATTAAGCCAACAATTACAGGTTCTTCAGCAACAAAATCCTAGTGTTCTGTTTTGCCTAACAAACGTTTAAGCAGATGCAGAATATGTTCCTTGCAAGAGCCTAAAACAACAAAAGAGCCTGAAAGAGGCTACTGAGAGAGAAAAGCATAGGTAGCTCCTACACATGTGAGAGTATGTCGTGTCTGTAAATCAGGTTGGAAGGTGACACGCTCTCCACTTCGTAGGTGTTTCCAATATTGTATCATTTCAGTGGTTCAATTTTTTAAGAAAACATGAATTGTTTTAAGGAAAGACACTGTGCGTTGACTTCATCTCGTGTGAAGAAAACACAGCATACCTGGAAGTGTTTAAGCAAGTCATGCAAAATAGCACTTAGCGCTGGCTAGTTTTGTTGTAGTGATGTAATTGAAATGTTGCTGATGCGTTCTCATTTTGCATTAATGCCTTTCTTTCTGTTCTCCTCATGTTCCTCCTCCTCATTAATGCCATGCATTTAACCCATTGTGATGTGTGCCCCTTGGTGGCTGTTTGTGTTTTGTTTTGTTTTTCTGTTTAACTTACCTATTCATTTATTTTGGAATGCTCATTTGGTGATGTATGGACCCAGACCCCATTGATCCATTAGAAGTTGATTTTTATCCTTTGCTTGATGATTTCCCTACCTCAGTCCCAGATATCTCCACCCCCATGCTCCCACCAGTAGGTGTCCAGGCTGTTGCACTTACGCACGATGCAGTGAGGGTCATCTGGGCAGACAACTCTGTCCCAAAGAACCAAAAGACTACGGAGGTTCGCTTCTACACAGTCCGATGGAGAACAAGCTATTCAACAAGTGCTAAGTACAAGGTGAAATTTTAACATGTTATGAATTTACGAGCTATTTCATCTGTTCGTATTTTATTTGCAAAGACTCTAAATTAGCTTTTATGAACTTCCCTCAACCAAAATTCCCATTTCAATCAAAGGGAGGCTTGCCTGAGTAACTACTGTTTCATAGAAACCTAGGTGTCTAGTTGGATGAAAATGCCATATTTTAATTCCATGTGCCAGTTGGTGACAGTTTTGATCTTTAATCTTTACCAATCAGATATAAATTAGTCACAGATGTGGTAGCACGATAATGTAGCATCAATAGGAAGAAATACCAATTGTGAACCCACCCACGCCGTATGATTCCACCAACCCATATTACCTGTTCCCAAACAGCAAAAAATGGAGGTTAGTTTATGAGAAAACTCTATTTGAATGGAGACGACGGCAGCATGCTACTTGCTGTATGAGAATTTCTTCTCCAGTTGTAATGAAAGCAGTACCAAAAGCCGTGTGGTACAGCGAAGAGATACAGTGCGACAGGGAATAGGAAGGAACAAGCACAACCTTAGGCTTTTTTGGTTTTGAACAATAAGTTATCTAAACAGTTATCATCAGTTTATATATTGCATCTCATATAACATCCACCTTCCCCAAGATGAGCATGTCCTTCCTCCCATGCCCTACCATAATAGTTGGTTTTGCTTGCCCAAAGGGTCATGTTGATCCGTAGCAAGTTGTTTGCTATGGATGTATTTTTATACTGCAAGTGGATGCCTCATTTTTTACTGTTCTCTGTCCTAACAGAAGCAGCCTTATCCAAGTCATTTTTACAGGCACGGTGGAACAGGCCATGCTCCATCCAGCACTAAGGCTCCTCTGATTAGAGCCCGAGTGATGTGTCTGAATATAGGTTGGCCTTTCTAAACCCCAGAGGATGGCTCTTCACCTCTTTCAGGTTTGGGGTACCCCTGTCCTGCAGACTCGAATCTTGAGATCTTTCCCAGGTAATTTTTGGAAGAGGTGGGAATGATGGTGGAGAAGCGCTTGCCTTCAATCCCTTTTCTGCCTGTGATTTTTCAGCTCTGCCCCTTACATGTCTCCGTCAGAATTTGGTTCACTGGCACTCGCCTGAGTCCGTGTGCTGCCGCAAACTATCCATTTCGGTTGCGTTACTCCTGATTTACGTTTGCCCCAGCTGAGAAGAGACTTGGGTCAGCTGGCTGTTTGCTGCAGGTGCTGACTCACTGTAAAGCTTTTAAATAATAGCACATCTTTATAAGGTATAAAAGTCCGTACCTTGCTTTTACATCTGCTGCCATACTTCTGGCAACCTCAGATGCTGACATGATGATCTGCAATATTAGAACCAAATTTTGTACACTCATGCAGTTGGAACAAGCTTTTAGGTAATTGAGTGCCAAAACGATGCATTGTAATGTTTTGAATGCACTACCTTGATCTGACTCCTATTTAGAGATGGATTTCCGTGCCCAACAAAATGAGGAGTATAGCACAGGGAAGCACAACAAGTCCCAGTTTGCAGCTCTAGCAATGAAATCAAAGCTCCAGAAAAGACAGCGTTGTGGTTGGCCACTCACAGTCAACCGTAGCATTTTTCTCGAGTTTCCCAGTGCAAGTACTGAGCTGCATGCAGTGGAAAATGGTGGGTGACAAACAAAAGTGATCAAAAGTAGGGCTATTAATCTGCTGTGGGTGAGAAGCATGTCCTACTCGGAGATGTTGAGCTTGTTGGCCTTCTGCTAACACAAGCAGGTGGACGTCTCTCCCAGAGCCACCACGCAGGGCTCTGAGGACCATCGAGCAGCAGGAGAACGAAGAGGAGAGGAGCAAGGCTGGAATTATCGTTATTTGCCACCATCTCTAGTTTGGCCAGTCTGTGGGGAACGTGTAAAGAGCCAGGCTGATTCGTTTATTCCAGTTCAATCACCCAGAAGCAGAAACAATCAAAAATCTTCCAAGAGGGTCTGCTTTCTTGAAATAACCGCATTGTTCTCAAGGAAACAAGATAAAACCTATTATGTTATTCTTTGAAAACAGTGGGGAAAACTTCTGTTTTCTTCAGAGGGGTTTGGATCAGGCTCGCAAATAGGTTCCCAAAGCACTTGCCTGTGCATTGGCATTGAATTTCCGAGTCTTTTGAGATTTTCCCATTAAAGGTGCCCATTGCTTCAGAACTGTACGTCAAATCTTAATGCAACGAAAGATTTAGCCTTTCCCATTGAAGCTGGAATTTTATGAATTTAACTTTGCCCTGCCAACTTTACTTTGTACAAACTGTCCCAAACAGGCATGGCGTGGCGTTGCTAAAGGTACTTGCTACAGTTGCACCCCCTTCATCTCAATATGATGTTAACTTCAAGGATGTTTTGGCTGTTGAAATGCTAATATTTAGTACTGAGCGAAAGAGTAAAGAAGAACACTCAGCTGGAGACAAATAACTTTCTTTTTACAAAAAGGAATCCAATGTCTTTATGTTCCACTACAGACTATTTTGTCCAGGAATAGATTCAAACCCTATTGTTTTTTTCCTGATCATGTGTCATATCTGAGGACTTCCATAGTGATAGTTACCCTCAGTCGTGCTGAGGAGTATTTTATGCCATAAATCATTTAATTTCTTCCAAAATCTTTTCCGAGGGAGAAGATGTTTATTCCCTATATTGAAATCCAGTCTTTAGTCAAAGAATAATTCGTGTAAACTCTAGCAGGTAGATTTTGCTGTCTCTGGCAAGTGGCTGAGTAGTTTATGAACACAGAGGTTGTAAGTGATGTCTTTGCTTCAGTAAGACTTTTTGCAGAGGGAGAGATTCTCTGCTGGAGTGAACCCCTAGTACAGATAAGTTGCAAAACTGCTAATTTCCAAGAACTAGGAGTTTTAATTGAGTAAGATGATGATGAAATCTGGTATTGCATTAAGTCTTCCTATTAAGTAGCACGCAAAACATCTGTCAGAATACTTGTGATAAAACAGTGTACCATGTAGGCGTATATAGCCCATTCATTAACGTCTCGGCAAAGTAAATTTCTCCCACTCCTCCTTGAATATTGCTGCTTTATTCTGTGGTGTGCTGGAAACTTGATGTCCCATTTTTAGGAAAGATCAATTTATTTGTGAATCATCTGATGATTAGCATCAGAGTGGCATTGCTGATGCGTGCCAGCAAGACGTCTTCTTGCGAACTGCTTCCCCAATGTGAATATCGAGGTAGTCTTCTGATGCAAAGTCATAGGTACGTTATCCTTCCTCAATAAACTCTTGTCCGTAGGTATATAAACACGTAAAAGCGCACACCACGCTTACTCACTGCCCTGTAAGTTGTTGATGCTGGAGGATTGCACACCAGACACCGTAGCTTGAAAAACGTGGGAATCGATTTTATTCAGTTGTCACCAATTTGTCCGATAATTTTCTTCTCACTTGTCGCCTTTGATGCTAGTGCAGTTTGGCTCAAATTGTTCCTTACTGCAGGCTGAGGTAAAAAGCTAAATCAGCTAAAAATAAATGAACGATTTAATATTCACATCAACATCAATATGTTTAGTTGTTCATAACATATCACAGTGAGGCAGATCAATACTATGTTTCAAATATAATCTAATATATGATCTTATTATATTTAACCAAGCACAAATATGTTTTATGAATATAAAAATGCATCTTTATGCAGGGGTCCTGGGTCATATGTCGATCTCAATCATAAATATCTGTTAACCCCGTGAACTGGGAAGCCTTAGTCAGGACTGATTTAGGGGTAAAAATACTTTCTAAGTCTCCACTAAAAATCAGTAGATACTAAAAACTTTTTTTTTTACCCCAGAAGGAACCGAGCAAAGAGGCTGGAAATGAGTGTTTAAGTTATGGAAATGTTCCTAATTTTTGTCCTTATGGGCATAGATGAAGGACATAGGGTTAGCTTCCAACTTACATTTGAAAAAAATTCATGCTAAATTGCTTTGTCTGAGGAAAGAGCAAGCATCGCAATAATTTATTTAGCTACCTATGGTACTAAAAGTACTCCCGATAAGGTATGCAGTAGCAATAGAGCTATTTTGCTTGAGAAAGGAATCCATTGTAAGGGTGGCTTTAAAGACATTCTCTGCTCCATCTCTTTGCAGTCGGCAGATACGACCGCTCTGAGTCACACCGTGATAGGTCTGAAGCCAAACACCATGTACGAGTTCTCCGTCATGGTCACCAAAGGTCGGCGGTCCAGCACCTGGAGCATGACCGCGCACGCCACCACCTATGAAGCAGGTAGGGCAAGAGCTGCTGGCAAGGCTTGCTTTGGGTTTTTTTTATTTGTCATCAAAAGCCTTGTTCGAGTTCATCGTAACTGCATAAACCGACAGCGTACATACAAAATGAACTGTATTTCTTCACTTTTTTTCATGAGTAGCAAAGCAGAGCAGTCATTCTGCGGAGCTCTGGTGTCATTGCAAGAAGTTAGGAGATGGGAGTGCATGTGTGTAACGCTTTGCCCATAATATAACAAGTATCTGTGACTTTTAATGCTAATGATTTAAAATAGTTTTCACTTTTCAACGAAACCCAAGATCAGCTGAGAACAATTATTCTCTTATTATTAGATAATGATTTTGCTACTGTAAAATTTTGACTTATGAAGTTCTATGTGGTTTTGTCTCAAGTTCACGACATCCCATCTTACCCACTTAGTAAAAAGGACTCAATGACTGCTTCTACCTAGTGCGCATCCTTCTTAACTCAAGGTCTTGACTCACAGGTCTGTTCATCATACTATGTGGACACATTTTAGCTGTTTGCTGTGCCCTGCGCTGGTGACCAATGCATCAGTCCAGCCAAGACCTATGGTCAGAGTTACAGTGACTAAAACCGCAAGTGCAAAATTAGAAACAGGAAAAAAAGAAAAAAAAAATCAAGTGAGCAGTCTTTTCAGCTTGCGCATCATTAATTGTAAAGCCACAATTACCTACCCTGTGCAAAATGTTGACTTATATAAATTCCCTGCTGACAGTTTGGTAAGACACCTCTTCTGTGCTCCGTGCTTTTATACATCTGTGTTTCATTTCCAGCAAGCAGCCATTGTTAATATTAACAATGTGCTTATAATAAACAAATATACTTTGAAGGCTTAATTTAGCTGCTCTTCTCAAGTGCTTGAGAGGTATTTTCCAAGCAGAAAACTATGGCCTGAAAGATACTTGAAAGGGACTAAACGCAGTTTTGATAACAGACACCAGATACATATTATATGTAACCCTAGTTCGGTGCAATAAAAATATTTGAAAAGGGATGGAGACGTAGTGATCTCTGCAGCTAAGAACATCCTCTCCAAAACGTAATTGTTCCTTTCTCTTTTGTGTGCCTTCAGTTAACCACAGTAGGGAAATAGCATGCCTGGGCTTTACTTCTAGTTACCACGTAGGCGTTAATGGCAGTACGTATCCTGATCCCTGGGCTGTCTTTAAACAAGGGTGGGATCTTCCATTGAATTTGTATTTCTTTTAGAATAAGCTATCAAGCCCCTCTTTTGAAACTCCCGAGTAGATTTGCTTTTAAATAACTCCACTGGACTGCATGAGGCCGTATACTGCAGAACCACTAGATTTTCCACGTTCTTTACGATTGCCTATATATCTTGCTGTAGTCCCTTTCCCATAGATAAGAATGTCTCTCGTTTTACTTAAGATATTTTTCTTCTTCATATGTTGTAGACAGCAATATGTACGTGTACTCACCGATGCAGTACATGCTGTATTTTCCTGAGGGTGACTGGTGGCTTTGAAAACACTGTAGGTGCCGTTACAAATCGGTTTCTGCCAGCAGATACCAAATGAATTCTGCTGGTAAATATTGATTTGTTGGGTTTGTTTTTTTTTCAAATGAAAACCACAGTACGCACCAATTAATTAACAAAGGGAAAATAAGAGGGAGTATATATGTCTTTAGATTTTCCCATGTGATTGCAATGCAATTATCTGAGCTTGATGGAGCAGCTCTGTTAATTAAGGGCATCCTGCACTGCTGATCTTTATTGCCTGTTGTGTACCCCTTCTGCATGTTGAATTTCCTGTGATGATATTAAAGAATGTACATATCAGCATCGATACAGAATTCACTGGAGATCGCTACCATGGCTAGGGAGAGCTGTTAGACCCATAATTCAGAAGGAACTCTCAGAGCCAAGTTCCATCCCCAGATCTGCCTACACAAGTCTTACTGATATGAGAGGTGTTAATGAGTGCTAAGGGAAACATCTAAAGCTTTGTTTTTTCTGGTGATATCTTATGTTCACAATCTGCTGAAAGCAGAACTCAACCTCAGCAGCTCAGCCGGACTCACGTGGTAATCGCCGGCATGGAAAGCCTATGTTACAGGAGGGGGCTTACAAGCTTTACTAGTTTAGCCTCACAAAAGACAGAAAGTCTGGGAAGGGAAAGGGTTAGTTCATGAAAACATGTCAAAAAGGTTAATATCAGAGTACGGGAAATAGTGTTTAAGGTAAAAGTGCTGTTTGCATATCGAGAGATGGATGCACTTTGGTAGAAATACAATGATTTATGTGAAGCTGGAGAATATTGCAGGGTAGGCTTAGCAAAAGTAAAGAGAAGGAAAATTTTACTTTTAAAATCCAATGCGATTCGTTTATGAAAAGGATTATCTCTTGCAGTTCCCTGAAATAGCAAGGCAGTCCAAGATGTTTCTTCTAGTACACTGTTTTTAAACTGATGAGCCGGTGTTCCCGCGCTGGCTACAGGCTGAGTAGCTTTTAAATACAACACAACCCTCTGGAGAAACAATAATAAAAACAACAACAATAATAATAAGCAGCAGCAGCAGCAATAATGACAATGACAATAATGCAAACTTCCCTAGCAGTGTGGGAGCTCACATTGTACTGGGCATTGCCGATGATTTAGGGACTTCTCAGAGACCTGTGAGCTTGTGTTGTGGCTTACCTACTTCAGGCTAAGAAAGATACTTCCATCGAGGAGCAGGTAATGTGACAAGACTAAAGGGAAATGATCCGAAGATGATCCAAGGGCTGGAGCACCTCTCCTATGAAGACAGGCTGAGAGAGTTGGGGTTGTTCAGCCTGGAGAAGAGAAGGCTCTGGGGAGACCTTAGAGCAGCCTTCCAATACCTGAAGGGGGCCTATATGAGAGATGGGGACAGACTTTTTAGCAGGGTCTGCTGTGACAGAACAAGGGGTAATGGTTTTAAACTAAAAGAGGGTAGATTTAGACTTGACATAAGGCAAAAAATTTTTACAAGGAGGGTGGTGAAGCACTGGAACAGGCTGCCCAGAGAGGTGGTGGAAGCCCCATCCCTGGAGGCACTCAAGGCCAGGCTGGATGGGGCTCTGAGCAACCTTATCTAGTTGGAGATGTCCCTGCTCACCGCAGGGGGGTTGGACTAGATGACCTCTGAAGGTCCCTTCCAGCCCAAATGATTCTGTGATTCGATGATTCTGTGAAATGCCATGAATCCCGTTGGTGCTGGCTCTGGATGTATCAGACTGAACGTGTTGTTCCAGCACATATGGCAAAGAGATAATCCACCATAAACCTGCCACAAAGAGCATCAGCGGGCAAGTGGTCACTGGCTTGGGACTATAACAACAGTAATGGAAACTCTTGTTTTCTGTGTAGAGATTTCGTGGTTGCTTTCTGGATCCCACTTTTGAAAAGTTCAACCGATACGAATACCATGAGACCATCTGCCCGGTGTTATTTCAAAGGGATCCATTCCTTGTGACCAGAGCCCGTACGACAGCTGGCTCTTCCCTTCCTTCTTTTCGTTTAAGATCACTGAATGTTTGTCACCCTGAAGATTTGTGTCTGTGCTTTAGATCCGACTGGTTTAGCTCGGCATGATCCAACAGATTTTTAAAGCTTTACTTCGTAAAGTGATTTTGGAGCAGTTCTTCAAACATTCAGGAAAGTTATTTAGTGGCCATAGGGGTAGGGCACAGATGATGTGATGCTCGTACACTGTGTTCTCCATGCTGTTATGTTCTCTGTATGCTCTAAGTCATCGGCAGCCTGCATCAAAACCAAGTAAATGAACAATGAGCTCGATGCCAATGTATAACTCCTCTCTCTTAACTGTTTTTTAATACTTGCCCATTTTTTCTTTCTCTTCCACAGTCTTACAATATGATTTTAAAATACGTGAGACACTGTGCAAAACCTCCTGGCCATCAAAGCAGACACTGCAGGCCCAGAAATCCAACCTTCCATCTTTAATACAGTGGAAATAGAAAAGCTGAGAATTTTCTGTCATGCCTAAAATGTCCCAAGCTGAGCATACCTTTAGTGAATATACACAATTATATTTGTTTTATACTGCTTCGTACCTACAAATATTCCTAATAGAGAAGCCACAGTATTATTACTGCTGTTAAATCTATAGGGCTCCCAGAGTATATTAGATGTTCTTGGATACCTCGGTGGTTGTTTACCTGTAAGGACCAGTATTAACGGTAGGAGGATAAGAGCTATTCATCAAGTCCTGACGTATCCGCACACACGGTTTTGCCACTGTTAAAAGATCACTTCTAGACAAATCGTACATTACATGTTTGAAATGCGTCTAAGGACACACACTTTTGAAAGGGTCTAAGAAAGCAGCTAATGCCTACTGAGTAGTTCATGCCTGCTACGGTGTGTAAGGAATTCATAAGACAGTGAATAACTTCTGTTCTCAATTATTTTCATTATTTTCAGCTCCAACCTCTGCTCCCAAGGATTTGACAGTCATTACACGGGAAGGGAAGCCCCGGGCCGTCATTGTCAGCTGGCAGCCGCCGTTGGAAGCCAATGGAAAAATTACTGGTAAACATTTACATTATCCTGTATTCTCCGTTTTTTTTTACTGTTCTCATTATTTGCTGCTTTCAGTCGTTATCTCTTGGTTTTTTTCTTGTATGCTATTTGATGTGACGTTATTTTATTTTCTTTTATCAGCCAACTTGGTCTAGGATTCAAGGCAATGGTAGGGATACTGCAAGATCTAGAACTCAGGGGACGTAAATCTTTCATTTTTAAATGCTAAGAGCAGTAATGTAAGTTAAAAAACGCAGCACTCGAAGTGAAGGTTTTGTGGTACGTGCTGCTTAATGTTAATTAGAAATTACTAATAATAAGCTCTTTGGCAATAATACAATACATAATATACATAATGATAGCTTGCTCCGTGCAGCATATCATGGGAGTATTTATTGGTAGATATTTAACTTTACAATAACAATTTAAGGCAATGATGATCAGGAAAAAAACCCTAATATTGACAGACAAGAACTGAACTTAAGGGATACTTCACAATGACAGATTTTGTTTTCCAAAATACTGCATATAAGCTTAGTGCCTAATGAAGAGATCTGTTACAAACCTTTAATGTTAATTTAGTTTGAAAAATACAGTAGAGTTCTACCTGAGATTTGGCATTTAAATGATCATTTCAGACTGTTAGTAGACATCTCAGAGGCGTACAATTATTCGGAGAAATACTGCTCACCTTCAAAAACGTACACATTATGGTCACATTACTACAAACAGTTGGGTTAGACCTGTTCTACAACATATTTTTGTGTGGGCAAAAGTGTGCGTACGTCACCGTTAGTGCTAGTATTTCCAGCAACACGCTGCTGAAGCATTGAGAAATATCAACGTAAGAGGAAGAACGCTTCAGAAACATATTTTCGTGTGGGCAAAAGTGTGCGTAGTATTTCCAGCAACACGCTGCTGAAGCATTGAGAAATATCAACGTAAGAGGAAGAACGCTTCAGAAGGACGTCCCCTGTGAGCCGTTAGCAGCGAAGAGCACTGGGTCAGATTTTCACAGTTGTAACTCAGCAGGGCTGTACTGGCACCAGACAAGCTGTTGTGAGTTACACCGGGAAAGTATCCTCCTTTATGTTACCAATAAAATAAGGATATAGTTCTGAGTGGACATTCGCCCAGCAATGACGATTCCTAGGTTAGACTTGCATAACTGAGTATAATTTCACTCTGTGTTATCATCAGCACTTTACAATCTGTGATCCTGTCCGAAAGGAGGATGTTTTGACGAAATGGCTCTGTTTACGCTAACCTAATTTAGCCATTAGAGAGAAGGACCCTGTCCGAAAGGAGGATGTTTTGATGAAATGGCTCTGTTTACACTAACCTAATTTAGCCATTAGAGAGAAGGAACGATCATTCTGATGGACAACACGCTGAAATGAGTGCTAATGGTCCTGATTCCCCAGTGACTAAAAACCAAAATAAAATATAAGCTTTCCTGACTTTCAAGGCATGAAATGACTCCATGGTAGCAACTTCTGTAGAGATTTTCCATCGACAGCAGCCTTCAGACCTGAGAGCAGACTGCATCCCCTGACATCCATGCACTAACTTCTTTCTTGTGGCACTTGGTTGAAGAATGACTCTCACAGGGGTTTTTTGCTGCATGTGTGGTCAAATGTTTCTTAGACATATCAAGCAGAGGAAACAACTCCTTGTGGAGAGTAGAAATGACCCTAACAACCAAATCTTCCTTCCTACAAATGCTTAATCGAGTATATTTGTGTTAATTTGAGAAACCTATATATGTTTTCATAACTTTATATATACTAATTCAAATGTCATGGTCAGAGAAACTGCTTTAGTAATGCCAAACTACAAGCCTCTAAATAAACTCAAGTAATGTAAAACAAGCAAAAAACAACCCTTACACAAAACCATATCACTTCCATCTTAACACCGCTTGTCCGTGACAAGTGTAACCATTCATGTGCAATGAGTTTTGAAAAGCATCTTTGTTTCAGAAAAGAATAGGGAAATAGCAATAATAAGGCTTACACCAACTCTGTAGTAATTTTCGATCCAGGCACAAAGGTGAAGTCCAGAAGACCCACTCAGGCTTTCCCTGCTCCAGTAGCTCCCTGCTGCAGCGTGGCACTGAAGACCAGACTTAGAGAGGGGTTTTTTTTGTGTATGACTAATTTATCAGGGAGCATTTCAGGGAAAAAAAAAGATCTTTTCAAAGTTAGGCAGAGACTGGTGTTGCAGGGTATCCTAGACCTCTCAGCCTTGCTTACAGGCTTTTTTCTTCTTCCCAAAATTTCGTTTGCTGGCAAGGTAATTCTTACAAACTATTACCATTTCCTAACACCTGTATTTCTACTCCCTAAGTTCTAAAACTATTATGTTTTATTCAATGGTAAGTAGTTATTGTAGTATTCTAAGTTACCAAAATTCCAAGTTTTAATTCCAAAATTTTTAATTCTTCATTCTTTTCCCCAAAATATTTTCCTCTATAGTTGCCAAGAAATATTGCATGGCTTCCCATAAGCACCCAGTAATTGATGTGTGTCATTAATGCCGTTTAGTTTTATTTCAGCACTGAAGCAGTAAAGACTTCTGTCGTATGGTTTATGGCAGCTATCAGACTGAATGGTGCACCGGAATTTGAGAAATGCACTTGTAACAGCCTTTAATGTGTGCTACCTATTTTTATATTTGTTAAATCTATATTTCTGACAGTGAGGACTGCAATTGTTCTAAAAACAGGCAAATGTCTATTTTCATAACATCCCTCAAAGCTATTTTGATTGGAGACCTGCCATCCCTGCTTTTAAAAAGAAAACCCTGACTTTTAACAAATCTGAATTTTATCTGTATTTCATAACAGAAGCACATTAAAATTTGATTGAAGTACTAACTGAGAGACTGTGTTTATTCAGCTTACATCCTCTTCTATACTTTGGACAAGAACGCTCCAATTGATGACTGGATTATGGAGTCCATCAGCGGTGACCGGCTCACCCACCAGATCATGGATCTCAACCTGGACACTGTCTACTACTTCAGAATCCAAGCTCGCAACGCCAAGGGAGTGGGACCCCTCTCCGATCCGATTTTCTTCCGGACGCTGAAAGGTTTGGATCTGTGTCATCTGGATAGTAGTGATACATAGAATTTTCTTGTGCCACCCTGGGAGCTTTGCAATTAATTCCATGTCAGGCAGAAGAGATCATACTGCTTGAAACTGTTATTGAGAGATAAAAGCAAAAGGCTACATACAGTAGGTGACAAGAGTAAACCACATAACGAGACCGTAACTGTATTTTTAAATTCAATCAGCTGGGGAAAAGCACTCTGCCACCACCTAACTTTCTACCGTCGATAATAAAGCTAATTGGATCTGACTGGATTTCTCTAGGGAGGTCCCTTTTCATTTTGGATCCTTCGGTGTCTGAAGGAACCTGTAATGACTCACTCCTATCAACAGGGTAGGCGTGCAAAATTACGTTTGAAAAAAATCTCAGCAAACTGAGATACAGCTTGGCTTTGCGTGGGGGAGGTTCTTCCAGCTATTTTTCAGTACCTGTTATTCACAATAGACTAATTAATACGTGATCCCTCTCCCTCAGTGACCAGTGAGAAGGAGCAGGCTTAACAGGGGCACCCGTGTTTTTTGGCTGGTATTTCAGCGTCTGTGTGTTCACGAGGGCGAAGGACTGCGCTTGTATCAGACTCAGTTTCAAATCAACATGGAGAGAGATTCCTCTTCTCTCTTCCCTGCTGCCTGTCTGTGTGAAGCCCTGACACGATCTACCCAGAAATTATTAGTTATGAAGATGTAAGCAATATTACCGTGAGTGGGAAGCAGGGTGCTTGCCGCAGCTCCGCTCCTTCTATTTTAACTGTCACTCATGCATTTGCACAAAGGTATGAAATTACTTTTAAAAAGACGTGTAATTAATGAAAAACTCAAATGACATAAACAGTGAACCTATTCCAGGAAAGAAACATGGCATATGAGAGCGCACATTATTACTGTGCCTTCTCTAGAGAAAATCTAGGGATTTGTATATAAAAATAACATCTTGGCAGAAGGTAATTGAAACTGGACGCAGGCTGGGCCTGAGAAATCATGACTGGAGGGAAATTAAGGAAATTCAGAGTCAAACCTGTGCCCGAGAGGCTTGGAATTAACGTTCACACGCAAGCCTCTCTTAAATCAATTATAAGTGACTTCATGTAACGGGAGCTGTACAAAAGCCAAGGAAAATGCCTGCGGGGGGGGGGTGGTGTGTGACACACCGTCCCCGCATCATTCCCTTTGGGCGATTTGTTCGTTTGTTTGGCGAGAGCTTGTACTTGAGGTGGTCTTTCAGCAAACCTTCCTGCAAATAGCAAATTTTTCTGCTGCCTCTGAGGGAAGGAGGGGAAACTCTGTTTTCGGCCGTTAAGGAAGGCTTGCGATGAATGAGCCAGTGTCCTCGGCAGCACTGGCAGAGAGCGTGCCCTTGTTCCTTCCCTGGTATCCGTGTCTCTGAAGCATGCTATCCACCATTCCGGCTGGGACTGAAAAGCCTCGTACAACGGTTTTCGTGAATTAGCAAGAGTCAGAGAAAAAATGAAAAATTGTATCAATTTGTTCTGAGCTTATCACCGCCTGCCCAGGTTTACAGGACTGACTTGTCCAAGTCATGTTTCACTTTGAATGAATTATTGGTAAGATCCTGATTATTCATTCTCCACTGCCATGAAATGTGAAGAGATAGCACTTTGCGGGTGCTTCATCTCTATCAAGCGGACGGTGCCAACTTAATTTCATGCTCGCAATTTGTGCCAAGCAGAAGAAGTCTATTAGACTGAGTTTAAAATGAGTCAAGGCATCAAAATATAATAACCGCAGGCTAATGAGATATGAAAAGATACGGAGACCCAGATATCTAACTAAACCGAAAGATTAATGCACTTGATATCACCTATTTTGTAATGTTTACACAAAGTACCATAAAACTCATTTGGGAAATGAATTCTAGATCAGACAGCAGCAACAGATACCAAAAAGATGAATTTATACATTTGTTACATCTTGTAATAGCCTACAAGGACTATGTCTAATACCCTGCCATGAATACTTAATGATATCCACCCTAAAAATGTCATGTTCAATACTGTTCAACTGATTTTTTGACAAATCTATCCCTGCACTTGAAGTGAAAAGACTTTCTGAAATCTTGAGTGCATTCTGAATTATGCAAAAATGTTGCTTTCCTGCCCTTAATGATTATTAACAGAAGATGTGTATGTGCCATATGGTAATGTGTGCTCTGATGGCAAATCTGTGTCCTGATCAGAGGAAGTTTTAAATCACGAGGAGCTAAACAAGCATCAAAGATCCACTAAGTCACCCACTGTCTCGTTTCATATGTTATAGCACATAAAGCTCCTCCGAGGAAACCAAGCCATTACTTGTGTTGTAATTGCAACGTGAGTATTTGTAGTGACTTTCCTTTACTAATGAAAACGTAGCGATCTGTGAGAAAGAGATATGTTTAGTAGTAAATAACGCCACCACGGAGCAATGAGTTTATATTCTTCCACCTCAGCTCCACTGATGATAATGTACAGGCAAATGGGCAAATCCTTAGCTTATGTAAATTGTCGTCACACTGTGAGCTTCAATCAATCTACGACAGTTTACATCAGTTGAGAATCTGCTGCTTTTATGCTCTGGCTGGTTACATTTATCACTAAAAACATTGAAGAATCTGATACACGCGTTCCTAGGGACCCGGAATAGAAGGATAAAATGGGATTGAACATCCCATCTTTTTTTTGTTGTATAATTTTGGCCAAAATTTGAGGTCATTACTAGGATTTTTTCCACTCCTTACCGAGTCTGGATGACTTCAGTAAATATTATGTATACATATCTATATGTGTATGTCTTTATGGAAGAGAAGCAGAATGCCCAAATAGTACATGTATTTTGCAGCCTTTTGCAGTGTATTGTCACAGATTTCCCCTGAAGTTAAATTCCAGCTCTCGATGTTACATTAGGTTTATGGCGTATAAATTTCCAGAAATTGATTAAGTTGCAGAAGTAAATAAATAATCTGAAATTTGTTTGCAACTGCTCGTTGAAACGCGAGAGCTAAAGAGTGAATGAATGAACCGGCGACAGACAGACAGGAAGGGGGATTTCCTCAAACTTTAAATAACTTCTCAGTGATTTGTTTTTTCATCTGTTGCAGAAACAAGCAAATCTCAGAACTGAACTTATGAAATGTGCTTATGCTTTCTGGTGCTCAGCCGTACCTATTCTGGATTTCAGCCAGCATTTACAAACAGACCTTCCTTGTGTGCTGAGCTCCTTTAATTGAAGAAAATGAGAGGGTAGTGTTCTGCTTATCAGAATCACACAAAACATTACGTTAGTACATATAAACTCAAAAATGTTGCCTGTTAATGCGCCTATAGGCATAACGTCAAGCCTGAATAAAACACTGGATCAGTTGTGGTTTTAAAGGGAAG
>NW_009636268.1:26081-40484 GCF_000690535.1 Cariama cristata
AGGGGTCATGGGCTGAGCTTCGTAACACTCGGATATTCCCATCGTGCTAAGATCAGCAAGGAAAACCGTATTCCGGGCTTTCTGCAGAACACCAGATTAAAAGTTGCCACCGGACCATTTCTAAAAGAGCCCTGATATCGCAGATGATGCCGATCCCCCTGCCTTGACCCCCCTTTTTGGCAAGGCTGCTGTGGGGCAGCATTTCTAGCACTGCAGTGCCCTCTAATGCTGTCTGGGCAGTGTGGTTGAACGGCTCATCCCAGTTCATAACCGGCACCGAACATCAACCCCCGTGACCTGCCAGAAGCAGGTATTTCCCACCCGGGCTGCAGCATTTCATGGCACTGGAGATGTCCTGGGTTTTGCCTCCTCCATCACCTGGAGAAGGCAGCAACCGCCGAGTGATGCCAGGGCAGCATCTAGGTGGCATCGACGCTCGGACGGAGGTAACCGCAGTCACGAGCAAGGTTTTGTGTTTTCATCAATATCTTTGTCCTAAGGGAGAGGTGATAACCCAGGTATGGCTCAGTGGGGATGCGCAGGCTGACAGAGTTCTAGAAAGTTTGAGGCAATGTGCTCCGTATACTCTGCTTCTCTGCATCCATGTGAAAAAGTCTGAGAAGGAGGGGGAAAAAAAAATTAACTGAGGGTTTGGGGATCATCGAAGGAGCTATTCCCCCTCCAACACAGGCCTGGAGCTCTCCTGAATGTGTCTGCAAATGTAAATTACTGCTAGTTCAGTGCCTCGGTTTGTTCCTAGGACGATGCCATGATCTAGGGAAGGTTTTGTAGTGATTTTAGCAGCGAGGGGAGCAGCATCCTCTGCACCTGCAGGCAGTGGTTATTTGACTTCCAGATTCATGTGCCAAATCACTTCTTTTCCCCCCAATTTCCTGTACTTAAGATTCTTGCATAATTTATTAGGCAGAGGACTGGTTAATGCTCTACAATGGTAGCTACTTATGAATCCGAGGAAAGTTTTAATTCCCTCAGCCATATCATAAATAGTCAGGAGTTGTAGCTGTGCAGGAAAGCTTTTAATGTATCTACTGAATTTTGAAGTCTTGTCTGGTACACTTCAGAATACGCTATCTTTTATGGTTATTATGCAAAAACATGTAAATAGTTTTAAAACCCTTTGTAAAAAGCTGAAACAATGATAATATAAGTCAGACTGAGCTTTCAACTTGTAGGTGATTTGACTGTAATTATTTAAAGAAGCAGAGTGAAAAAAAAATTTCCCTTCTTGCTTGATTAAACTTCCCAGATCATACGGAAAAGGAACAAGAGAATGAAAAAATGCTGCGGTACAGGTTTCACATTTGGAAGAACTTGGTGAAAGTGTCTGATCTTAAGGCATGGTTCAACCTGTGTTCAGAGTTGAAGGAGCATGTGGACGATGCTCTTAGCCGTATGGTTTATTTTTAGGTAGCCCTGCGAGGAGCCGGGAGTTGGACTCGATGGTTCTTATGCATCCCTTCCAACTCGAGATACTCTGTGGTTCTATGATTCTGTGTTTGTCCTCTCAGTTCTCCAGGATCTCTCCTGGAGAAAGGGAACGGTAAAACTCATCCTGTCCTCCTGCACCACCCGCTCCCGGTGCGGGAAGGCAGCGCCGCACCGACCGGCGAACACAATAGTTGATGCGATGTGTCGGCTTGCCTGCGAGAAGCTGTCAGCCTCTAATGACATTGTCTCTTTCTTACAGTCGAGCACCCTGACAAAATGGCTAATGACCAAGGTAGGGTGCCCTCAATCTGTCGCCTTTTCTGCCGGAGCCTCGGGGGCGCGCCGGGGAGGGGGGGCCCCGCGTTTTTCACCTGGGCTGCACACCTGATGAGGCAGACGCTGGCGTGATAATTAATCTTGTTAATGAAGTTCTGCTCGGCTGAGGCTGCTGCTTTGATGGGGAAGATGTAAATTTTCGGGAGAGGAAATTGTTTTGTCTCTTTTCTGAAGGACCAATTAAAATGTCAAGCTTCTTTGTATGAAATAAATTTTTAGTCTCTCTGCTGCACTTCTGAATAATTCACATTAAGTATAATTAAGCTCAGCGTAATTTCCAGGCTCCTCTTGCACCCTTTCATGGGTTATAGATTAAAGTTCAAAAGCCTCACAGTGAGAAATTGTAAACCATCTTTTCCCTCAAACCAGCAACTCTTGTTTAATAATAGCAAAGTTTAGTCAACTTTTCAAGGCATTATCATTATGTTTTCCAAATATGAATAAATGTCTGATTAGCCACAGTTCCTCAGCTCCTATCTCCTTTTGAATTCTTGTGAAGTCTGTTGCTAGGATATTTTTTCCTTTTTTAACTTTACACCTATTTATTCCTAAGTATTTCTTTCAATTACAGCTAGAGCATTGTACATTTATCTGACATCTGCCCAAGGAAACAGTCATGGTGACATCTGGAAAACTCAGACCTGATCTTGGGAGGTTTATTTGGATTTCAACTCTCACTTCCCACTAGTTTAAAAAGCAAAGTGAGGTGTAAATCTCAAATCCCTGGCTTGACTTAACAGGTACCATCTTACCCCAGTTTAGTAAGCTGAGTTAACCTGCAGTAGATAATTCCTAGGGAAGAGAAGAAAGCATTATTTAGAAGATCAAAGTCAACTCTAGGCCCTTTCATAGATTTTACTTTGACCTGGAGCATCCCTGGAGGTTACCCAGAGTGTATTTCTTCCCTGGGATTTTACTTTGTACCAGGTACCACATGTAGTCTCACAGCAAGGTAGCACGTTGGAGACACCCGCTCTCAGCCAGTTTTGGGAATTCACCCTCCGATTTCAGCGTATGATTTACTGAAAGAGGTAGAAGTATACAAATTATAAAATTAAAAGCTGGTTTGCTCAATATGATGTTTTGCACCACAGCACACGCAAATGGAAAATGTCAGCTTTGAATAGATAAAAACTATTTTTAAAGGGTAAAAATGTTAGGTTACAAAGAAACCTGAAAGTAGATTATCGGTGTATTATTCTCAAATTTGTATTTAAGATGTTTTCAGGCACATTTGGAAAACCTAGGAGAGGCTTCAGCACAAGGAATCACTTGGAAAGCAGCACTGAAAAAGTGTCAAGTTCAGGTTTTTTTTAAAAATGGGGAAAAAAAGTAAGGCTGGATGGAAAGTAGAGTTTGTGGTTTAGTTCTTCACTGAGCTTGTTGCTCTGTTTCAGCGTAACCGTATGGTTTTATGGCCGCATTGTAGTGCTATTTAATGGACCTCAAACTACCACAGAAAAAGAGAGATCTGGGTCCGAGTCGTTTCCCTTTTGTGCATCGTGTTCCTCTGGGAATGCTGTGCTCATTGCTAGGGTTTTTCTCGCTTCAGAAAAACCGTCACCAGAATAATTAATTGTTCTTGAACAGCCTGAACAGTGTTTGGAACCTATTTAGCGAACGATACTCCGTGTAGACTTTAAAACAGGAAAGATTTCAACCAGTCTGATATAACTACGTGCAGCGTGATGTCTGGCTGAAGCATATTCCCAGGGTGGTAGCTGTGTTGGGATTGCAGCCGTAGCCTGTGAATTCCCAATTGCTTCAGGTATGGCGGGGTTTTTTTGGTTTGATTTGAGTCAACTGACAAAAATAAAACAAGTTCAGCGTGTCTTTAGGAGACAGCGGGTATGCACAGCGCGAGTTAAACACAGTCAATCGCTCCTGGTACATAAATACCGTCTTTTGCCTGGGCAGTTGAAATGCACTGCATTTTCGTTCTTTAGGATGCAAGGGGGAGAAATTCTCAGCCTTTTGTTGTATCTTCGCTAGGCTTGTCGGTATCTGAATTCGGTTTCCATTTTTACGTGACTTCAATGATGAATTCTGGTAGGACGAAGTCTGAGGTCTTCACTTGCGTTTACCTGATCTTTAGGCAACTCTGTTAAAGGCAAGATGGTGCCAGGTCTCACTGTAACTGTGCTCCCAGTACAAGCATTAAGACAAACAAAGTCAAAGTCTCTAAAAGCTCGTTTGCCTTAGAAATCATCAAAGCCAATTCTTTAATCATCCTGAACCAATGCCTAGGGAAGTCAGTGGGAGCCTTTTAAATTACTCTGTGCTTTGGACAAGGCCCTTAGGGCCATCTCTGCCACAAATGCAATTCTCATTGAGTGACATGAATTAACTCTGGTAGGTCATCTGTCTCTAATGCCGGCTCGTGGTTCCCGAGTTCAGGAAGGAAAATTAACGTACGTGGCAGCAAAGCACTGTTGGAGGGTGTGGGGCACGTGAGGGGGTTTGGGCAGAGACACCGAGGTTTGAGGGCATGAGGAGATGGAGCTTTGAAGATCCCAGATGTGGTATCTGCTAGAAGGGACGGTACGGCTGCTACCGTCCTTCGGTGCAGAAAAGGAGATAGGGAGGAGAGCAGAGTTTAGGGAGAATTTCAGAGGTTTCTTAGGGCAGATGTGCTCCCTGTTGCTGCAACTCCCTGGGAGAGCAGAGACCAGCTGCTGCAAGAAGAGGTTACCACTGACGAGGAAGAAGGCGAGCGATACCCCACCTCCATTACTTCATCCTTGCCCATGAGTGATGGACAGAGTTGAGCCCGTCCCATCCTGTGGAAGCTTTAGTCCGCAGCTCTCTGACAGAGAATGAGAAATCCTGTCGATGAAATGCAAAGAACGCTCCCAGGGTGCAAACGCTGTTATCCGAAGGGCGGAGAGAGGAGCATCGGCATCTAGAGAATCAAATCACGCAGTTCCCAAGAGAGCCCTTAAATCTGAAGAGGGTGCCAAGCCCGAAAATGTGTCAGCTTCCTTTCAGATGTTTATTTTGCCTGTATGCAACTGGTAGAGCAGGGCATATGCAAAGGTGTAGTAAAAACGGTAATATAAAAGTAAGAATAAAATTACAGTTTCAGATGCTCAAGAGAGAATTTTTGTGACAAGTGTTATGTATGTGGGACAGGGCCAGCTGCTTTCAGATGAGCTGTGGTAGAGGCTTCCTGGAGTCTAAAAAACTTGATTTACAATTTTCATCTGAAATATATAGAGGCAAACGGGGCAAAGAGGAGATTAATTCATTGTATTTTATCTTGCCTCAGTTTTCATTTGATAAAACAATATTAAATTCTTTAGTCCGTATTTTGTCAATATAGAACTTGTCAACGGTTTTGTGTTGCCATCGAAATTAGATCTCTGCAAGAGCAAAAGAAGCTGATTTCTGCTTTTAGGCTACAAATGTTTTATAACATACCCTGTAAATTTTGATAAAAGAAAACATACACAATTTTGAACAAATGTTTCTCCTTATCTTAGGAAATTTCAGTACATTTTGATTGTTCAATTGTTTTCTGAAAACATATCTCCCATGAAATGGGTCATATAATCTAGGTAAATTCATATATCACTATGGAAAGCTGTTACGTATGGAATACCGGTACGATTATTTTTTTTTTTTCTATGACATTACTCTTTTTAAACCATAAACTGGATATTTACAAGTTCGGATTTAAAGTTCACTGCCATGGTGAGGCTAGTGGGAGGTCTCCTGTTCCCATGCCTGGACCATACCCAGGCTCCACAAAAAGCCCGTGGAGAAGATCATCCACGACAGACATCCATGGCTTTTGTTTCCAACTCCTGATGAAAATGGTGGTCTGCATTGTTTTACATCCAGTCCGAAGGCACATGGAAGGCTTTCCGAGTGATGCTGGGGGACTTTGCCTCTCCTGAACAGGGAATGAACACCGGGTACTTGGCCGCACATCTGCTATTTTATTCCTCGGTGCTCTGCATCTCGTGAGTTAACAGCGCGCCTCTTGCTTCAGCTTTCAGAGCAAGAAGGTTTGAAGTGCAATCTGGTCATGCCTGGAATTTGGCTTTCTGCAGTTCAACCTTTGCCATGTTGGATTACTGCAGGAGTGTGGCTGTTTGCCTATTTGAAACCTTCCTGTGCTCGTTTTTCTGCGTACGCCTTCCTGCGTGAAAACGGCTGCTGGTACATCTACAGCCTGATATCAGCCCCAAAACAGTCGCGTCGTCTCACACCGTGACTGCAGAAGGCATCAAGTTTGCCTCTTTTTTTCTGTTAAAGCTTTTGATGGCTCTGGGCTTTTGGTTCTGAAGCTATTTGCAAACTCTGAGCGTAGCAGCAGTGAAAGGATGAGCAGTTCAGATCTTTTTCAAAGAGCTGCTTCCTAAACAAATAATGCAGTGGTCTGTAACACCCTTCGCTACTAAGGGAAGAAATAAGAAGTATCCCATTTATCAGAATAACCCCTTCTGGGGAAAAAAAACCCAAAACCAAGCCTTTTAAACTCTGTCATCTGGCTATGTTTACCAAGCAATTGTAGGAACTCTTTCTTAAGGTGCAAAAAGTAGAAAGCATCTCAGAAGACATGCTTGAAATTTTAAGAAGGGTTATTCCTGCATATTAGTTGTGTTTCCTGAGACAGCTACCTCCGGATGCACTTGAAAAAGAAGGACTAGAAAGTCAACAGGTGATGTGGTATCTGTTCACCTAATCTTGCGTTTCTGCCCCAAGCCCCAGTGTCTTTCCAAGAAGCCTGCCAGTTTATACTGGCTTACAAGCAAAGTCGCAAACACCCCTGCATTTGCTGAGCTCTTCATCTGTCACCAGGACAACGTGGGTGTCTCCTTCGTTATCAGGTGCTGACCGTAGATGGGAAGAAGACACAAGCCCTCATGCTTTGATTTGTTTAAATGTTGATGGATGCAGAACCTGAGCAATGAAAGCTAATATTGTACATCTCAAAGTCTGACAGTGTGGTCGATGGGGAGAGGTGGGTGCCTTCAAAAAGCGGCTTTTCCCAGCCAAGATAAGCAGGTTGAGTTGAGGTTGTGAAGTTTCCTTCTCTCATCACTGACCAAAGAAGGAACTCGTGAATGGCTGTGCACATGGAGATGGATCCTCACCTTGGTGCTCTCTGAAGTCGGTGTGTGACCCACCACTCCTCCTCCGACCTCCCTGGGTGTGCAAATACACGGTGGGACCACACAGCATTACCCGTCTTAGGCTGAACTGGTGTCTGTCTTCCAGGATGAAGAGCGGCCTCCGGAGCGATACTGAACTGCATAACGTTTATTATTCAACAATTCTCTCTTCTGACTAGTATTTCTACCTTCCCAGAAGATGATACCAAATTGGAACAGGGTCCTAGGGGGATGTTTTCTTTTTCTCACACGTCTCTGTGCGTGCTCTGGGCAGAAGCTCCCGTTGCCCCTTTCTTTTCAGCTGTCCTCCATACTCTGCTTTTACTCTGCTTTTATTCTGCTATGTCTTGAGTGTCGTTATTGCACCAGCTTTCTAGGAGGGCTGCAGGTCAGCAGCGAGCTCGAGCTGCCCCCCAAAGGCAACTTCTGCTGTCTTCTGCTCTAGCCTGGAGCAGGTTTCCAAGTGCTCAGCACCATAACTAACTTAGGGAGCTCAGCTTTTCCGTGGAAACAGAAGAGCAGCTTTTCTGATGGCACCGTATGCCTGACAGCTTGCGTGGGCTGTGAGCGCCAATGGCTTCGTTTGCGTGCTTGAACCTCCCTGGGGACACCCATGGGGCAAGAAATACCATTTACAGTCTCTGCTGTCTCACACGAGAATATTGCTCAGCTTATTTTCTCTGTATTTTGGACTGTTTAAGGCAAAATTCAGCAGCAGTGGTAACACAGGGCCGTGTCTGGTTCCGAGGAGCCGGACGATGCAACAGCGAGCATCATTCCCCCTCTAACTCTCCAACTCGGGTACTTGGCTTGCGGTGAGTGTTTTGCGAGGAGAGAGCTTTCCCTCAACGTCCACCGATCTGCCCGTGCCGTGTGGGAATACCTGAAGTTTGCAAATAGGGAAGCCGCTCAAGTAAAGCATGAGAAAGGAAAGAGATTTACAGCAAAATGACAACAGATTTTTTGGCCGATTTCCAAGTGCTGGAGCCCCGAGAGGATGAAGAACTGTTGTTGTCACCGACAACTTGATTATTTATTTTTTTTTGCCTTGACAATACCAAGTTGAAATGTTTATTTCACATGATGGCACCTGAGATAGAGTTGTGGGTAAAGGATAAGCTTTTTCAGAGAAAGACTTGAGTCACTGAAACATTTGAAAGACAGACCTAGGGGAAAACAGAAGTTAAACAGAGAAGTGAGAGGTGAGAAACGTTATGTAGGTTCATATGGATGCAGGTTTTGGTACCTCTGAAAGGGTGTTATCACCTTTAATACAGCTGATTAAAAAAGTAGGAAAATCAAGTTTAAAGACTGTTTAACCTCCATTTTGAAAGGCAGTTCTCAAAGAAAGAGCTGATAAGTCAAGATTTTATAACGGTTTGTTCCAAAAGATGGAATAATACAAAGAAATAATACCCCCCCCCCCAAAACCCCAGATGAGATCTGGACGTATCTGTTGAGTTATGCCCACCTTGTATGTGGCTTTCTGGCTGGCACTAAGGGTTTACATCTAAACTCAGCGGGACAGGAGTTTTGTACGTCTGTAAGACAAGAAACCCACCAATGGATTTGGGAAAGGGGTGGAAAGCGACAGCGATAGTGAGTACAGCACAGACAGACGAGTGCAGAAAAGCTATTGAAGATGAAGGTTGAGTGGAAGCACACGGGTTAGCTTACATTTTAAATTAAGTTATCATAAAGGTAGTCGAAACCTGAGGCCTTGAAACTGAACAAAGCAATAGCCTCAAAGTAGCAATGCCTTTACATCATTTTAGTTTTTTTTTAAAGGGAAATATAACTTAAGCTGTTGCGGAGTGAATGCTAGAGGTAGAAATGCTTCGTGGAGGTGTGTTGGCTTGGAACAGAGCATGGGTAATCCTTAGGGGTTTAAGCCCTGCCTACCCTTCAACATACAAAACCTTACAAAGCATCGGAGAATCACCTCCAATCTCCTAAGTACTTAGATTTCCGTGTTTATCCAAATATTGAATAATATTTTTATGTCTTAGTAGCAGAACAGAGCTGAATTACCACAAATTCAGTCTTGGCTATCCCTGACAAGCAGTGTTGTTGAAACGCTGTTTGTTAAGCGTTATTTACAGTCCCATCTCTTTATCAGTGAAATTGCCTCCGATTAGAAGTTGAGCCTTCTGGAAGAGTTACACTCAGCGAGTAAATCTGGAAGACTCTGCTGCCTTTAGATGGTTTTAAAACTTAAAGTGTTTCAGAAACATTTCTAGCCCAAGAAACCCCTGAGAATGGATGGTGTAGCCCAAAGCTTTCTTTCCCTGGTTGCTGCCTGGCTGCCTCTGTGTTGCAGCCATCCCCAATAAATGGCATCTGGAGGTGCCGGGCACCGTATTAGAGCCAGAAGTGAAATGGGCAGGTGTTCACACAAATATTTTTACAACGAAAATGTCATGTGTAATGCCTTGAAAAGTGCTCTTATGTTAATTCAAGAAGTATTAAACTTCAGATTCAGGTGTGCAGGGTTAGTTTTTTTAAGTCTCTGATATCCTGACTAAATTTTCCAATGTGTTAGGCTCCAGCTAAGATGTTTCAGTGAGGGCTAAACATAAAAAATAGTAACATTTAGCAGTCTCCCATGGAGTTACCCAGTTTCCCAAGCACAATAGAACCCTGGGGTCACAACACATTCACACATTGCAGTGCGGTACTATGAATAGGACTGTCATCTTGGTAAAGAGAATTACTATATACCTTACATTTATCTCTGTTTTGTCTGCTTTTACAGCTAAACATTTTGCAAGCTTGCTTTCTTGGGATCAAGATGTTGTAGCTGTGCAATTACGCTGATTGGAAAAATTATTACACTCAAATCTCTTCTGATGATAATCATCTTCTATTTATTTAGGGCCATTCATCACAAAATACTTTCCAAATTGGTAGACAAAGTTATGCACATTCATTTTTCACAATCCACAGAAATACAAGTGCCTCTGGAGAGGAAAATATGGCAGTTGTCTAACAGTGCACGGGAGCAGCAAACAAGTGCAGGAAAGTGAGAAAATGGGAGTTTTTTGCTTAATCTGCCAAGAGATCTGATGTAGAAGGTGGCTGTTTGATGTAGAAGTTATCTGGAGCAATCCCTGGTAATTCCCTGTCCTGCACTAAGTTTTCAGAATTTTTGCATAATTCCTTCACCAACCAAACCCCACCCTCAGGTACTATTTGTCTGACCTAAGGGATGGCAGAGCCAAAAAAGATATTGCCCGAGGGTCTTATGGAGTTGGTGTTGATGCGGTGCTCCGGCAGCCTCTGCCCATCTTGGGTGAAGATGTCTTTTCCGTGAACCGCTGTCCCTGCAGAGCACTTACTGCATCAGCTGAGACTGTGCCACCTGGGAAGGCTCATTTGACTTAAATGAAAAAATAATTAGCTTGGGAGGAATGAGATGGCCACATTTTGGGCTTTGCTATAGTGCAGTATGCCCATACCAAGGGCATGCTGTTGGCATAAACTTGGTCTTTGCCGGAAGAGTGGCTTTTACCCCAAACCACTTCTGGCATGGACTTTGACTCCTCACTCCCGTACCGGTAGAGATGAAGAGGAGCTTAGCGTGACTTTACCAGCCTTTGCGATTCCCCTCGTGTTGGACATGAGGACGCAGAGGTGCTGGTCTTGGTAGAAACATGGACGTACCATCACAGCTATTTAGCCCAAAGCTGCTAAATAGGACAAAATAAAGCAGGGGAAGAGATGAACACCTCAAATTTTGCTATATTAATTTGGAGTGCAAATATTGCCTCAACAGCAAAACCAGTTTTGGAATAATAATCATATCCCTTCTTTTTTCTTTTCTTTTTTTTTTTTTTTTTACGTCAGGGTTAGAAAAGAGACCCATCTTTTTGTAAAAACCAAGCAGTTGTGGAGTTGTATTTCCACAAATGCGTTTCCACAAGCGGGAAAATAAATTAAAGAAAGCTTGCTTAATAGTGCTGGAGAGCCACCTGGCAGGTGGAGAACGTGCCCGTGGTTTTCTGTACAGCACCGTCCCTGTGCCGCAGTTCCAGCCGCTTGTGTGCAAAAGCAGCTGTCTGAATTATTCCTGACACCCGTGGAGGGGGCACAGATGGATGCTGCCATCACACCTTAGTTTGTCACTCTAACGAGCACATCTGGAGGAGGGATAAAACCAACAGAACAAGGCAAGCTGCTCAAAGGGCTGAAATTCAGCTTGCTTTCCAAAGCCTACTTTGATGACAGATTGTCCCCGGCACATATGGGATGACTTTTCCCGCACTGTTGAATGGTTTAAATGTTGTCAGACAGGCGCTGTCTCAAGCAACAAACTTGACTTTGCTGGTTTACCTGTCACGCTGTGCCTGACGCATTTTTTTCTGCCAACAGGTCGTCATGGGGATGGCTCTTACTGGCCGGTAGACACCAACCTGATTGACAGAAGCAGTCTGAATGGTAAATATTAGATGTCTCTGTCCCATCATGCTCCATAATTAAGTCCACTTTTGGTGATAACCTCCTCCTTTTCTTCTCTTTCTTGCTTTCTCGCTTTCTCGTTCCTCTCTCTCATGGTTTGGAGGCCACCCAACGTGCCCAGAGGTCGCACGCTTGCTGTTTTGTAGGAAAGAGTTATCTCAGCTGTTGAAAAACCCCATCTGTTGTGCAAAATATCTGCTGCAAAACACAGTAGTTTTAACTAGAAAGACTGACAAAAAGTAGGGTCAGGATGCCATATATTCTGTTTTGGCCTTCTGAAAGCCAATCCCCAAACTACCCATCGGATTCCCAGCTGATGCAGTACTCCCAAAGGCATGGTGCTGGGTACGATCGTCCCATCGCAAGAGATGCTTTAGCTATGTCTCAGGCCATGGGAATGCCTCTAAAGAAATAATAGCTTAAAAAGAATTGTAAAATGTGGTTTACATTTATGTATTTCATTTTAAGCGTTCTGCAGAATATCTCATTTTTTAAGATTAATTAATCCTGCCCTAACATAAGAAGAAAGGAGAGGAAACCTTGTGGATTAACAAAAATTAACTGAACCTAATCAGTGCCAGCTGGGGTGTAGATACACTATCAATAACTTCTTATTCCTGACCCCATCTCCGTTACCTAATGAAGCATTGTCATCTCACCTTATTGAATGAAACAACAGACAAGATTCCCTCAAATGTGGTATCGAGTGAGGTTTGAAAGTACAAAATAATTACAAGGCACACAGCTGATTAACTCACGCTGATTATTTTCCTCAGTCAAGACAAGGAGGGAATGCAAAATCTCGTTACCTTTTCTGTCCTGCTTTGCTGCAGCCAACACACCGTTTTTGTGAGGTTTTAGGCTTTCCTCTTGCTCTTCGTAGTAGTTCATCATAATTACAGGAAAACTGATTGTTGAGAAGTAAAGAGAGCTTCCAGGGACTGCAAGAAAGGGTAGGGAGTGAAAAGGTTTTGTTTTTCCTTCTAGCCGCTGTATTTTTTCTGACACGTTCCTTCAACACCTTTTACTCAGCCTGGAAATGGAAAAGAAACCAAACCCCCAAATCTCTGGGATTTCTGTGCTAGACTGTCGTAATGCTGAAAGGATGGCCCTCGCAGCTGCTTGTCTTAGTTGCCCGAAAGAGCTGTGAGAAAAGGGTAGATTATTTAAATGGCATAATTAGTTAAGTAAAGAAAGGATATTAGGTCAGAAAGTCAAGCCGAATATTGCAATTAAATTACGTCTATCTCTAACTAAAACTCTTATTTGGAAAGATTTGTGCTTTTTTCCTTTCACATTGAGCTGTACTAAAGGCAAAATGAAATCCCCATCAGGTATTGTTTGGTTTATACGTGGGAGGTCGTGGGGATGATGCCATATGAAAACTCTTGAGTTATTTTTCTTGTGAAATCTTGGACGTGCTACAGCACAGCTCTTGCTTTTGTATCCCATTGCACCGAATATGTAACTTTTCTCCAGGCTTAAGTGGGAAGATATTTTGAAGTTTGTGAGTTTGTAATCTTATAGGATGCCTATAAGTAAATGAGTAAAAGAATTACTCACTGTTTTATGCAGGTGTCCATAACGTGTGGTCCAATAGCGTGTAAACAGAGGCATTATCCAACAAGATTATAAAAATATAGACTGTGCTATTCTTAGTGCAATGGGGAAAATATCGGTGAAAGCAAGGGACCGGTACTTGAGGTTGGTTTGACTGGGACTTGACACCTGAAATGATGTTATTTTCTGTCCCAGTCTTGCTGCTGCATTGAAATGGAGAAGCCCATCGCTTCAGGAGATTAAGCCCGTAACCTGCTTAAGTGTCACACAGGTGTCTGGTCAGCATAGCAATAAAGGAGATAACGTGATGTGAGACTGACTGTGGGGTTAATGCAGTACTGATAAATGAATCAGGCGTTCGGGCTGGCTGCTACACAACATACGTATTTGCCTGTAAATACCGAGAAAGAATATGCGGGCCATAAAGAAAAAATCCATAGTCCCTGTGTTTCCATTTTCAGCTGATAATAGCAAAAATGAGCTGAGAGTTATTAACTCCCAACATCAGATTATTAACACCCAGAAAGTGCAGAGTTGTTACTGCTTAAATATTTTCCAGTTTGCTATACCACTGAAATGCAACGAGACATAACTTTCAGCTCTTTATGGCACCCTTCCGCACCCTCTGACTGCCTTTTCAGAGGAATTCATGCCACCTGACACACTTTATGTGTTTTATTTTATGGGTGACTCCTAAAGAGGGAGGAGAGCAAATCCAGCGCTAACCGTCCCCTCGTCATCTGTCTTCTTTCAGAGCCGCCCATCGGGCAGATGCACCCTCCCCACGGCAGCGTCACGCCCCAGAAGAACAGCAACCTCCTTGTCATCATCGTCGTCACCGTCGGCGTCATCACCGTGGTGGCGGTGGTGGTGGTGGCCGTCATCTGCACCAGGCGCTCCTCGGCACAGCAGAGGAAGTACGTTCTCAGATCACGGGGTAGAAGGAAAGGGCAGTGATGCTCAGCTTCGAAATAGATATGGGCAATAACTGTGGAGACGTGGGTTCTGGGACTCAACTACATTTTGGGGCTTGATCTTTTGGTTTTGGAGGTGTCACTCATTGCTGGCGAGTGGAGAATATCCCCTGTCCCCCAGGCTGCAGAATAAACCATGGAGAATAAGTACCTCTGATGTGGTGAGCCTTGAAAAATAAGTCTGCCATGCGCAGCTCTCTGTTATTTATATTGCCAAGTATAATTCAGACACAGGAAAGAATCAATTCTATTGATTTAAAGGGAAAAAAAAAAAACTATTTGTCTGTGCCTGGTGATGCTGTCAGACTTTCTGACTCTGCAGCCCCGCACCTGCACGGCTGAGAAACACAGACAGTCCTGCTCGCTTGCTAACCTGTGGGAGGATGTTAACCTCTCCAGACAGTCTGTCTCCAAAAGTCTTCCAGTCAAAAGCATCCAGAACTGTTTCTCCAGATAATTCTCATCTACTTGAAAAAAACTCCAGTTTATAGAAAATTATGAGGGGG
>NW_009636268.1:40640-58025 GCF_000690535.1 Cariama cristata
AATGTCTTCAGGATTCCTCTGAAAGGCTATAAAAGGGCAGCAGTGTAAAGCACAAAGCTTTTTTCACATTTTTATGAGAAATTGAAATTGGAGTCAGTGGGTTTGGAACACAGCTGGATTTGATGCGTTTGATGCATTCAAAATTATTATACTATGATTTTACTATTAATTCATTGTATTATTATACTATTATGAAAGACTGGACATGAGAAGGTGAAGTTGAATCATAGTTTGCCCACAAGAATGCTGAATGTTTGTACGGGCCAGACATTATTACGTTGATTTGCACTGATGCTTAAAAAAGGATAGCACGATGTAAAAAGGGATGGTCAGGGAACCAAACAGCTCCCGTGTTTGGTGAAATGAGCTTTGGGCTGCTCGAGCATGGGCAGATGGCAGCTTGTAGTGTTTTACAGTCACCAGGGCAAGTGCTTTCTCTAAAGATGGATATCAGAGGGTAGATTTTTTTGAATTAGAAAGCTCTCATTTAGGCAGAAAAGTAAGGGCCTATGCTTTTAAGATTGCTGGGGTAGTTGAATGATGAACTGATTTGAAAAATCTGCTTCTATTGTGCGTCTTAGCGCCTGAAAATCAGGCCATCATCTGAAGGCAATGGAAATTTTTCTGTTGGGTAGAATTTGATGAATCAAGGCTAAAGCTCTCTCCAGTTTCTAACAGGGGAAAAGGAATTACAAGGGAGAGAAACAAACAGCTTCATCTGTCCAGAATTAGGTGGGTAAAACTTAAATATCCAAGTTTGAATTAATCAACCTTGACCTCCTCTGTAGCCCCTGGGGAGAAACAAGAGCGTTCAAAGAGTCATTTGGCTTATCCTAAGACACTGCAAGACTTGCCAGCTGAAGATTCTCATTGCTGTCCAGTGATTAAAAAAAGCGAAGCTGATGGATTTGTATTTGCCATTTAACTTCTAAATGTCTATGCTATGGGCAGGTGAATCTCACCCAGGTTGCCCCAAACGAACCATTTCTGCACCGAAAGTGGGGACAAAATAGGGCGATTAAAAATAAAGAGTGGAACTTAAATTTAGCACAACTGGAAAAATCCTGAATTTCCTCAAAACAGAGGTCGTTGATGGGAATTACTTTGTTTCTGACCTGCCTGGAGAGATGCACACTGTGATACAAAGAGTTTAGATTCAGGCTTTTATTGGCAGCTGGTTCTTAGATTAAAATCACCAATGAACTACTGAACAAAAGGACTGCAGTAAGGGTAAAGGCCAAGTCTCGTTGGATAATGCATGTGTCCTTCCCCAGAGCAAAAACTTGCAGGTGATGGAATAATCTCCTGTAAGCCTATAGTGGAGGAAAGTCATATTTCTTAAGTTAATTAAAACTTGACTGAACAAAGCACAATAAAGCATCTTATACAGAACAACCTGGTACTGACCTAGGTGGCTTAGTAGGTATTTTCTATCTCTGCCATCTAGGGAAGAATGAAATATCAGCCGTGCAAACCCTGTGACAATTTGATGCCGGTAAAAAATAGGGGAGAAAAATGTCAGAAAAGATTCAGGTGCAATAACTTACACCATTGTGCATAAGGGGAACGTATGGCTCCTGCAGTAATTGAGATTCATACCCTCACCGTAATTACATCTCCAGCAGCGCGAGATGCTCGCTGCCCTGTGCTGGCAGTGTCTGCTGATGTGGTGCCACGGAGGATGGACGATGGGGCCACCCATCAGCTGCGACCTTCAGTGTACTCCTGGTCCAGGCAGGTCAGTTCAGAGCTCAAGCTTAGAGAAGATGAATCCCAGTTGAATCTTAAAATAAGTGAAAATACCACTTTGTGCAGCATACACCTGAACTGCAGGACCTGCTTCTTCCAGGAATTTTTTTAAGGCTTCAATGTATAACAAAAATTTGTAACATGCCAGAACAATTAGCCTCTGGACTGGTAACACGAGGTTATGACTACCACAGGAGAAAAGGTGAGGGTGGACATTTAGTCTCAGCCAGGTACATAACTAGTGCATATTTAAGCCATTAAAAATGAAGCATGGTCTTGAACAAGTGCCCAACCAATTAGTGTGCTGGGCAGGGGAGTGGTGTAAAAAAAGGCTGCAAAAAATAAGCTAAGATGAGTTTAAGTCCTGTATAGGTAATAGAGAAGTGTCAGTATCCCTTTGGGAAGGCTCGGAGGAGGCATTAACCAAAGTGTAATCAAACTCAAACTAATGGGGAATGAGTTGGCAGCCACCGAAGAGTCTCTGTATTTCCCTGCTGTGTTCCCTGGAGATGCTCCTGGTTTTCTGCGTGTCCTCCGTGCTGGAGTAACTGGTTACCTGTGGCCTCTGCCCCATCTCTTGCCCAGTGGTGTGGGGCTGGATCTTACCACGGGGTGGAGGACCATGAAGCCAGATGCTAGGAGAGACAGGTACTGGTTTCAGCTTTTCAGGATGGCTGGCAGGAAATAAAGAGGCCAAAATGAAATCATTTTTCATCTGGGGGAGATTTTCTGGAAAAAAGAATCATTTTGTCGTCGTCTTTTTTTTTTTTTTCTGTGCTGGAGCTCTGTACCAGTTGGCTTTCCTTTAATACAGCCTGAAAGGCAAAGTGCACATTTTTGCCAGGCTAAGAGTAAAGAGCAGAAAATATAAAATACTAACTCATGCCTCGAAAGGATAACTAAGGTGAAGTAATGTTCGCATCTATTGTTGAGTATCTTCAGAGTGCAGGAGGTTCAGGGCTCGTGCGGGAGGTGATTACGGCTTATGGGGCCATTGCTCCTGTGTCCTGCCTCCCAAACTGTCCCCGCTCCATGAGAAAAGACACCTTGATCAGACCAGGACTGGATGGTTACCCATGTTTTCTTACAAGCAAAAACTTGTTTTGCCCAGGAGAACCATTTATTTCTGAGATCTTCAGATAGAAACACCTTCACTCGTTAAAGAAATAAACTAGGCTGAGTTGTTATGACCCTAAGGATTTTCTCTGGGGTACTCTAACTGTAAAATGAAGGCAATGAAGAGTAATCTCACTCTGGAGTATTTGCAAAGTTGTCCAGTGTAGCATGTGTATATTGTTAGGAGCTAGATGGGTGTGCTGTATAATGGCTGAAGGCACTGCTCGGGCGGTGTTGTGCTGGAAACTATAGAAATGGAAACTCTTTCTTGTTGTCTTCTCCAGAGAGTTTATTTATTTTGAAAGTGCAGCTTCAGTTCTGCTATCGTTATTCAAGATTGCATGACCGTAATATATATTTTAAGGGCAGAGCTGAACTCTATTTTTAAGTCCATGCTTAGGAAAAAAAAAAAAAATCATTATGGTATGCAAGCTGGATGCATTTCATGCTGTAAAATAATCAAACAACAACAGAAACACTGCCATCCGAGATCAATTTTTCAATTTCAAACTCCTTGTCTTCCCAATTCCTGCTCCAGTTATAAAATGGGTAATGGACTAAATTTGAATCCCACTGTAAATCTCAACGTGAACTTCCGAAGCATCAGTTTCCATTGCTGCAGCTGAGGTTTGAAGCTGACGTTGAAGCTTTTATGGCTGTCTTCTATAGATATAATGCGCTTGTCTGGTGCAGCAAAGATCCTGCCTCCCCCTGAAATTGAGGGTAGGTGCATTCTCAGAAGCCGAACCTCAACTTCTTGCATTGCATAAACAAAACATTCGAGAGGAGGATTTACTTTCATTTGTTATTGATGACCTTTTCGTATGCGCTCCTGGCTCTGATTCAATTTGCTCCTCACGGGCTGTCAGAACATCAATAATTTGTGAGAAAAAAAAACAATGCAAACCAAGCTAGATCATTGCACATATTTTTAAACGGTATCATTGCTGTAGCGGTTTTGTAGTTATGGTTGGAATGACACGTTCATTATAACCCCCTATTTTGAGTTGTGTATAAAATTAGTTTGGGGCTGAAATTTCTCTTGCCTAGCTCAAGCCTGGAGAAATGAATTCTTTTCAGTTGAAAGTGACAAAAAAACCCTGCTGTATCCTGAAGTGAAGAAAGTAATTCCTTGTTTAGAACAAAAATTACCATCTTTTTTTGAATGAGACAGAAAGAACAACTTTACTTTTTAACTTCAGGTGGGTCATACAGTAAGGTTTCAATGAAAGTGCTCATAATTATTCTTGTAGGTGTTAATCAGGATGGTACAAAGGTCTGTGCAAGAAGGTATTAAAGAACTGTCTTTATTCCCTGTCCTTTATTCCTGTTCTTTGAAATACTATCATTTTAAATTATTAAGTTTTGGCAATTAGCAAGCAACAGACTAAACATGGGAGTAATTATGACCAGAAGCCAACACTCTTGTTTCTCGTGGGCTATAAACAAAAATCTCTGAAAAACCCCAGCCTCACCTTCCAGATCATATTTTAAAATTAATCTTTTGACCCTTGAAAACCTTTTGGGGTACCAACCAGTCAAAGGACTTAAAACAACTTCTGCCTTTAAGGGTGGCAGTTTGAGGACTTGGGATATTTCTGCTCAAGTAAGATATCGTTGCCATCAGCCTCTGGGGATGAGACAGGGCTGTGCCCTCCATGACATTTTAAATTATAGGATGTGTTTGTTCCTTCTCTTGAAAGCAGAATGTTTGGTGATGCATGTAGTTGTAACATGCATCTCTTGCTTTCTAGTGCAGTTAGCAAAGAACAGAAATTGATTCAAAAAATTGGAGTTTCTTGAAGTTTAAAATTTCCTCATGCTTCTTTCTGGTAAAATAACCCCATGCCATCTTCCACAATAGCGCTTATGGTGTGTGATAGGAAGGGCAGTTATCTGAGCACACCTACACAAGTGATACCCATGGTGCGAGTCCTAGGGATGCCAGTGAGAGGTTTTGCGTTGCTTTTTGTGGATTTGGGAAAGAGCCCTTCCCTTCAGGAGATGCACAGCTCTGTTTTGGAGTGAGCATATGACGGGGGCAACGAGTAGCTGAGGGCACTCAGTGGCCATGGAAATCAAGATTGTCTTTTTTTGTTACCTAAAAGTACGTATGAATTTGAAGGTATTTACCTGCAGCTTTTTGTATATCACAAATATTTCTACTTTTCCAATTGGGACAGTAATAGTACTTTCCTTTCACAAAGTACTTTGAGATGTACAAAGGAAAAAAACAGGCGTAAGAGTATATTTGGATTATTGAGCACAAAGCCCTAACAATAAGCCAGAAAAACTGTTCTTTCAGAGTTATTCAAATTAATAGATTTCTGATAAGACTTTCTCCACAGCTGTAAATTAGACATTGTGCTCCATATTTAAGGAGCGTATCTTTTCTTTAGAACAGAAAAACGTGCGTATTTTATTATAAATAGCCTGTGTAGTGGAGGGGAGGTGAAAGTCCGAGAGCAGCGGAGCAGTGGCATCCCCTCGTGGCACGGTGTGCTCCCCGGAGGAGGTGGCCCACTGACATGAGAGCGTATTGTAATACCTGTTCATGAAGAGAGGAGAGGTGTTGTTCCTCTGGGAAATGCTACCCTGGCTTTCTGAGCTTTTCTGTAGTAAAAATACTGCTTTAGTGTATACTTAAAGAAACGCAACGTATGCTGCGTGCAGTTATGGAAGGTATAAGATGTATGTAACGCGGCAGAAGTGGGCTCAGCTGTTTTCAGTCACCGTTTTTAGATGCAGGCGCTCCACGAGTGCTGCTCTTCCCAAGATGAAACTGGCCACTTCCCTTCTGTTCCAGGAAGAGAGATTTTCCCCAATTTCTACATCAACTGGTGCAAAAAAATGACCCATTAGGAACCCCAGGCCCATCCGCTGTAGCAAACTCCAGGAAGCATAGGACCACACCAAGATAACTGCTGTCCTTTGAAGGACACAACCAGAGGGGTTCCTTGGAAAGACACCGATCAAGAGGCATCACTCTTTTGGTCTAATAAAGGGAAAAAACGTTCTTATGTGACAGGTTTGATCTTTCTTTGTTGCAGGAAACGTGCAACCCACAGCGCTGGTAAAAGGAAGGGCAGCCAGAAGGACCTGAGACCCCCGGATCTGTGGATACACCATGAGGAGATGGAAATGAAGAACATCGAGAAGCCGACGGGCTCAGACCCTGCGGGAAGGGACTCACCGATGCAGAGCTGCCAGGACATCACCCCCGTCAGCCACAGCCAGTCGGAAACGCAACTGGGCAGCAAGAGCACCCCGCAGCCCGGTGAGGGGCTCCGAGGGTCGGAGAGACAGAAGTTGGCTGGATTTCACGTGGAGATTTGAGGAAAATAGTGTCATAGAATCATAGTTTGGGTTGGAAGGCACCTTTAAAGGTCATCTCGTCCAACCCCATTCCATGTACACCAATCTTTTTTTTTCTTCATCACCAGCATATAAATTTTCTCTGAATTAATTTGATATTGGTGGTTAGTGACCTTAGTCCAGCACATGAAGTTTCTAACAGAGGGCAAAACCTGGTAAGATCCAGGAGACTGGAAGAACTGACGGCTCTGCTGTGGGTGCCGGGGTAGATGTTCCTAGACGGTTTTTGCGGTGGTTTCAGACTAGGTGAAAACCCATCATTTTTTATTTTTACACCATTCTAACTTTTTAAGTTCAGGAATTCACCTGGCAGTCAAATGTTCTTAAATTTGCGTACCATGCTAAGAAAAACAGAGAGGAAGAAGGGGGTGTGGAGAAGTAAGTGGGGAAAAAAAAGAAATTAAAAATGGAGCAGAGGGAGAACATGATTAGGAAGAAGGTCAACAGCATCACTAGGAGCAGAATTTGGGCCAGGGAGACTGCAAAGATTTACAGATATGAAGAAAGAAATTCTGTAAGAAAAGTGTGGTTTCAGTGAAGGTTCCTCCTCCTTTTTTTAACCTTAGTGCACACAG
The DNA here is from genome assembly GCF_000690535.1 of Cariama cristata. Taxonomy (NCBI): domain Eukaryota; kingdom Metazoa; phylum Chordata; class Aves; order Cariamiformes; family Cariamidae; genus Cariama; species Cariama cristata. Next base: position 47,456 of record NW_009636268.1, read on the forward strand.
CACATCACTTTAGCTGATAACATTTTTTCCACCATAATGATAGAAAGTCTTGGGAGGGGCAGGTGGTACGTACAGAGAGGGGCGGAGGGCGAAACACAGCACAGAGTTGAAAACAGAAACGTATTTGTCTTGAGTTCATCATGAGCACATTGCTTGTGGGTGAGAGAGTGAAACAGTTCCAGAGTATCAGTTGGGGCTGTCAATAACGAAGGTGACTTTTTCAGATGCCTCCGATGTTTTTATCCGTTTTCCGTACCTCCTCTTCTTGCAAAGAAAGAAAAGTTAAAAAGGAAGGGTTTTCAAATTTCTAAGCGGATCTAATTTTCTTTTCCTGACATAGTGTTTTGAGCTGATAGTTTACTATTTATGAAGATAATTGTGACTATTATTTCTATTGTTTTTAATTCAAAGATCCTCGTTATATTAGACTTTGGGAAAACGTAACCAGAAGATTCCCTCTGCCTGAACAGATATTGCTCATGATCAGGAGAGCTGATCCAGGGCCCAGAAAGATCCGTGTGAGAGCACCATTGATTGCAGTAGGCTTGCAATTGAGTGCATGGCAGGAAGTCATCACAGCATATGAGCAAGCTAATGACAAAGGCTGGACTAGATATTTTATGTATGAATGCCTTGGACCATAAATAAATGCCTTTATATTTCTTCCCCATCTGTAATACACAGTTCAGTAATACTGTCCCTGGCTTTTCACCAGCAATTAGGTCTTTGAATGGCCATTGACAGAAGACTTGGCTTTTCAGTCCTGCAATTCAGAGAAGAGTGATTTAGAAAAAAAATAGTCTTTTCATGCAAATCTTTTTTTTTAAGGAATATGTGTTTGCTTGGGTACATCAGAGACGAATGTTCTGAATGGATATTAAGCTTAAGTGTATGACAGTATCCAACTGACTTTGTTCATGGTTTATTAAAATAGCAAAAGTAACATAAATATAAGGCTCATGTGAGGCAAGGTATGAAGAGAGAAATGCATCTTTTACTTCCTTCCAAATTCCTCCACCGAACATCCAGTTCTGAGCACACTTTCTTTCTGACAAGTGTATTCTCTCGAATCTTTGAATACTTCAAGTAGCCTATACTCATGTGACTAAATTAGAGCATCCATATTTCAATACCTAAACAGAATAGCTAATTGCTATAGCTGCTGGGACAGTTTAGAATTGGATTGATCGTTAGGCAGCGTGTCTGAGCTCTCTGATCTGGGTAGATGTGCTAGTTGTGATCCAGGACCAAATAAGGAGAAGATCCAGGCACATCTTTAACTTGCCAGGGTTTCTGTAGAAAAAACAAGATGCACAGGCTGAAAGACCCACCGTGAATTACCGAACAATCAGGACGTAAGACTTTGTGGCATCTCACAAGGAAGGTCATTTTCATCCTTCAGATGTATTTCAAAGACCAGTTCTTGGCTGCCAGGTTTTGTAGGTACCTGAATTTATGCAGCCTTTTTCTGGGCTCGGTACTTGCATTTTAAAACAAGTCTTTAACAGGGAAGTTACAAGAAACAGGTCATATTTTTGTGAAGTGAGTGGGGTTTTCAGGGTAATTTCAGAGACAAAGAAAAAGAGGACATGATATCTTAATTCTCTTACAGAAAAATGCAAACAATAATTTTATTCAGAAAAGGCAGCCAAAATAGTCTGTGCAGCTCTTTGCAGGTGGTGATATTTAATGATCGGTTAAAATAACTGAATTTAAAAAAAAACCTGTTGGTCTTTCTGCTAGATACATGGTGAAGGGAAACATTCATTTACAGCCTTTTCAAATGAGCGGTTGTGTTGTTTTTCTCTAGGTCCTGAGGCAGAAGATGTTGGAAGCAGCATGTCCACGTTAGAGCGCTCGCTTGCTGCCCGCAGAGCCACCCGTGCCAAGCTCATGATCCCCATGGATTCACAACCAAACAACCCTCGTGAGTACCGGGACCTTCCCTCAGCCTCATTCTGCGCCCTGTAAGCCGTACTCATCCATCTGAAGATCTCATACGATCTTTCAAATACGATCTAGTTATGCCTCATAAAGTTAAATAGCATTAGCAATGTTTTTGTCATCTAAAAAAAAAAAAAAACAAAACAAAACAAAAAAAAAAACAAAAACAAAACAAAACCATAAAAGACCTGGAAGCTTGCCAGGGCTTCACAGCGCATCAGTGGAAAAACTACGGAGAGAATGAGAGAATTCAGAAATCATACTTCTGCTAGAGTCAGCCCAGGCTAAGCCTAAAGAGTCATCGTTTCTCTTTTTACCAGGTGGATAGTGATGGATATATCTCTCTGTCTCCCTACTATAAAACTTTAAAAACAGGGGTAAGATTTCAAGCTGCCAGAGCAGGAAGCTTTGCAATACGCAGACATAAATTGTGATATTATTATCGTTGTTATCAATAATTATAATCAGCTAGCCATTATTGCAATGTCTGCTATATTTTCTTTTGTGTATAGTAGTTGACCACACCACTATATGCTTTTTTAATATGGAGCAGCTCTCTTGTAAAGCCAAGTAAATGAGGAGAAAAGGTATTTTTAATAGGTCTTAAATTTTAGTGGCCACAGCGTGTTTATCATTGAACAGATTTCATAGATGAAGTGAATCTTTTTGTAAAGCAGCAAAGTACACAAGAAAGACAGGAAGGCTGGAGAGCATTAGATAGATTCTCCCATCCTGCAGAACTTACTAAAATTTCTGAAGCAACCTTGTTTCACACCTGAGCAAAGGAAAGGGATAAGTGAGAGCCCGCGGGCACCGACGAGAGGGTTTGGCACTGATCAAGCTCCCAGTGCAGGGTGAGGCTTTGGGTCTCCACCTTTCCTCTGAGCAGCCGTGTGATCAATCTCTTGGCAGCTCTCAGCTTTCAGCTAGAAGGTCTACCTTTGACCTCACAAAATAGATCCAATCAAAAATCTATAGGAATTGGTACATCTGTGTAAATAGTCTGGGTTAAGAAAAATGAACATATACTGACAGAAATCCATTTCATCACAAAATTTCTTTCTAGCTCTGATAGTTAAATGTAAGTGCCTATTTCTAGGTTTGTGGAAGGGCACATCACAAATGATATATTAAAAAAACCACCTTGAAAAACAGAAGGAACTGAATGTAGGAGAGGGGACGGAGTAACCTGCGATGGCTTTGTTCAGTAGATTACTTGGTAGGAGCTAGTATTGATTCCCTTAATTTGTGTTCGTTATGGGTGTGATTCAGGTCATGCTGCTCAGCCTCAGTACCCAGCCCTTAGGAGGATGAACCACAGGTGCCCAGGGAGAGATTGAATTCCAGTTCTTCACGCCTTGGCTGGACATATCGCCACATTTCAGCCTCCGTCCTCTTTATGATCTGGAAGAAAGACCTCTGGGTTGAGATGGAGAAAGCTCTTCACCACCTGGCCATGTCCTGGGAAATGTTCCCATCTTGTAACCACACTAATCTCACAATCAGGCAATTTGCCCTTTTTTTCAGTGAGATTCTTCCTCGGTTGGCCTGGGTTGAAGGAGGACAGCAGTCCAAGAAAATGGATAGACTTGGAGTGGTGTAAGCAAAATCAGAACCAAACCAACTGTAATTACGATGGGTCAATAGCAGTGTTACTTAACTAAAAGTCAAGTCAGCTTTGATCTACAGCTTATAGATAAAAGTGTCCTTAAACATATTTATGTTTTTCAGTCGAATGATGCCTTTTGAGGAATGATGTCCTCTTTTTCTATTTATTTATATTTTCAACATTATCAATCTAATCTCCAGCAACAGCATATTATGATTGTTTGCAAATAATTAAACTCAGATTTATAAAAGTCTTATTTGTGCAGGCTGAATTAGCTGAATATGGTTTTTTACCCAGAAGATAAAACTGAGACTTTGTCAGATTAGATGCTTTAACTAATTTCTCTCCGTTTGCCCGATACTGAAAGAAATTGTCAAATAGATGGAAGAAGCAATATTGCAATTCTGAAGTAAAACCCACATACTATTAATTGTTAAATACCAAATCTGGAAGTATTCACTCTCATCTCAATAGTTAGTATTTGCAGCCTTTGAGAACAAGTATACTCCATAATGTGTCTTTTCTTACTGAAGTGGAAGGAGCATAAACCAGATAAGTTTGATAAGGTTTTAGCGAGATCTTTGATGACTCTAATGCTACTGAAATGCAGGCAGTCACAAATAGCAAGGCTGTTGTATGGAGAGGAGAAGACATCAGGGCTGAGGAGCTCTTCAGGCTTCCCACTGCTGGTCCTTTCCTCCCCTACTGTTTAATTCAGCCCTGCCCAACACCACGTCCTTCTGAGGGCCACCTCCCTTCTCCGGCATTTCGGAGTGAAGAGATGTATCTCTAATCCCAACTCAATATTTGCACAGAGGGTGGCTAAAAATGGTGACACCAAATTAGTGATAAATTTTGGTACAAGAAAATAACAGAAAATGAGAAAAGTCCATTTTTAATGTTGATGGTGGGATGGTGCCATACTGCAGGTTTCTCAGGTGCAGAAGCAAGTCCCTTTTGGTAAGCTGCGACAGTCAAAGCATCATAATAAACTACTTACAGAGAAAAATAATTGAGAAAGTCTTTGCAGGGTATCACGTTCAAGTATTATACCTGTAATTCCCCTGTTTTCTGTTTGTAATCTGTATTTGTGAAAGACAAAAATGAAGTGCTTACAGAGAAAATTAGTTTGGAGAGAGATTTCTGCTATGTTTTGTAAGGAAGGTTTTTTCTGTTTATCCCCCTCTCTAAAAAGACAGAAAATCACAACAATTCTTTTTTTCAGGGGAATATGAACATATCGACTCAGTTGCTTTGGCAGCCTCGGCGGTGCTTGAATACAATTCAAACTGTCCTACTTTGTCATTTCTGTAGGCTGTTCTTGGGTGCTGCTTTTTTCACATGATAACAGTACATTTTAAATGTAGACCAATGTTTAGGGAGCTCCATGATTTGGTCAGGGAATTTCTGGTTTTGGTGTCTTGTATATCAATATTAAGTGCAAATTCAATTGCTGACAGGCTGTGACAGAACAGATTTGTTGTCATACCTGCTTGAAATTGCAAAGATTTATTGAAAATGTTTGATGTTAGCTTTTCTCCAGCTTCTCTACAATGGAGTACTGCAATGAATAGTAATCCCGTCTTATTTTAAAAATGAAAGTGCTAGGTACCTGCACCCTAAAATGAAATGAAGGAATGGACTTTGAAAAACAAGTTGTTCTTTAATAGGATTCAATAAGGAGTGATATTTTTCACTGTAGCAGCAATGTTATAAATATTGTCGATAAAAATGTCTTATACAGACAAAATGAAATGTCTGAATAGTAGAAATTCTCTTCTAAAGCGGTTGAATCGCACTGAGACAACTCTGAAGCTCAAATCACCCAGGTTAGCGTTTCTTCATGAGCTTTCTTCATCTCCACACGTGCCTGTTACCTCTGGAAGTGCAGCGTTGTCCCGCTGAAAGCCGTGTGCTTAAAAACACCCTTGTAAAGCCTTGGCACCGTCATGGCTTCTTGTGTGACCTTGGGCAAGGAGCCCAATTCGCCGCTCTGTGTAATGGATGTAGTAGGAGCTAGAAGTAATTGTAACGACTATCTTCAAGTTTACAGCATTGTTTATAATACATGTGTGAAAGGTGCTAGATAAGCCAAGCCTCATCGTTAGTGAGCCCAAAATCTCTGCTTATTGTTTAACTGGGCAAAACTTTAATGAGAGTTTCCAAGTTTTTCCTAAAAGCTACATATATATATAGCACTGTACAGCATTTGTATAGCATTATTATCAGCCACTCGTCAAGCAATGACTGTTGAAAATAGAGGCGATAATTCACAGGAAAGCCTGAATTCATCGCGCTGTGATCCCGGTTTTCAAATCCAAGTATTTCACTTGAATTCAACTCAAGAACTCAACTTCGGCTTCAGACTTCTAGCTACTGGTTTGCTGGCTCATCTCACCCTTGTTCCTTACAGGCTTGGACATTTCTGAGTGGGGAATGAAGCCCAAGCAGCCTCAACTTTTGGATAAACATGGGGGTCCTGTGCCACTGGGGACATCTGAGGGTGTCAGGGACATGGGTGTGAAGCTGGCAGATGTGATGGAAGAGTCGCAGGAGCCCTCAAGCCTCCAGAGCAGCGGCTGAGGGCAGCAGGCTCTCTTAAGGCATCAGGAATGGCACCAGGGACCTCTGCTTAGACAACTGAAATAAGCCTTTAAATTGCCTGATCCGTTCCTTCTCACTTATTTGTCAAGGGATATAAAGCACCCCCCAAAATGTGGCTGAATAGCTGGAACACAGACGAAACGCGATTTAATTTGACAGATAAGTAATTGCAAACTGCACTTGCAATTATCCAATGTATACCAAAGAGGCATATTTCTGTATCCAGAGGTGGCTTCTGTCGGCAGAGGTGTGTTTTATACTGAGCATTTGGGTACTTTGCTTTGGAAGCATGATTGTTTCTGCTTCCCTACTGACCCTGGAAGGACACTGGGGTTTTTTTCATTTTCTGAAAGCACTCGTTTAATCTCTGTCTCCTTCTTTCCTTTTAGCTGTGGTCAGTGCCATTCCGGTGCCAACGCTAGAAAGTGCCCAGTACCCCGGGATCCTGCCGTCCCCGACCTGCGGATACCCGCACCCACAGTTCACCCTTCGGCCGGTGCCGTTCCCGACCCTCTCTGTGGACAGGACCTTTGGAGCAGGAAGAAGTCAGTACAGTGCTTTTCTTCTGCTCTTTGCTGTTAAAGTGCTTGGAAATAAGTTGCTTTCTATCATTGGGATGTATGAGCTCTAACCAATGCAAATCATGCTGCCGTGGATTTGGGGAGCCAGGAGAAGTCTGGTCTGGTAACAGCAACTGGCTGTGGGCTGCCTCTTCTCCAGCAACAGCTCCAGTTGCAATTTTCAATCTGTACCCAACACCTTAAAAGTCACAGCGTCTCTAATCTAATCCTGTCCTTTCTGCAGGTCTGTCAGTCCATTTCACCGCACTTTAATTTCCTTTGCTTTATTCATAAGGATATTCCCAGAAAAATGCAGTCTTCAAGAGCTTTTCTTCATCCCAAGGCAGAATCTAGTATCATCACTCATTAAAATCATCCATGGTAGCACTTACACGACCTCTCCACACAGTGTCTTCCCAGGCTTAGCTGCCCTCACTGCTAGAAACATTTTCTTTAATATCTAACTTGCTGAAATTTAAGCCGATTGTTTCTTGATTCAATTACAGCGGGCATAGAGAACGGTTTATTTTCTTCCTTTTGCAGATCCTTTTATACGTTGCGAATCCTGTTATCCTGTCTCGCATCACTCATCTCTTCTCTGGAGTGAGCTCTGTATTCACGCTGGCTCCTCTGCACTAATAGATTGGTGGTTTGTGTGTTCCCATAACTATTCTTCACCTTAGCGTGATCTGGAGAAAGCGCACGCGCGCAGCGCGAAGCCCCCAGCCTCACCTTCACAACCTACTTGTAAGCCTCTGCCGCACCGGCAGCCATCTGTTCTTTGTTCAAGCCTAACGAGCATACTCTGGCATATTAATTATAGTTGCAGGGCTCATATTTTCTTATAATTCTCCCTTAACTCTACTGCATATCAAGTCTGAATTATTGACAGATTAATGTCAATCTGTTACACATATTTTTTTTTTGCATCACAGAGACTCTGTGCTGCTGGTCCACGGGGAGCTCATCTTGAAATGACTGATTTTTTCCTCCTATATGATTGTTGCTTTCAGTCAATTCAGACAGGTCCTTGGGGACCAGTGGTTGAAATCTGGTGGTGGGATTGTTGGGAAAAGGTGGGTTCAGGTGTCCTAGTCATCACCCTAGTGCCATTCCCCCTCTCTTCAGTGTGGTTGCTGAGGTCCTTTCAAAGCTGGATAGCAATTTCCTCTGGAGAGCCTCGTTGGCATAATCAGGTTTTGATCTGCTGCTTAAATTAATACCAAACCCGCCACAAATGCAATGCACATAAACAAAGTAGATGCAGTTTCTTGCTTGGCATACATTAGATGTTGGGGAGTAAAAATAAAATTAACTACCCTGCGCCTGATCATGGAGATGGAAATAAAAAAAAAAAAAAGATGACTGAATTGTTTGCTCAGCCGTCATCGTCTCATAAAGGACCTGAGCATCTTCAGTCCTCAGATCCAAAGTCCAGCTATGAAAGTGAGGGAAGTTTCCCTAGATCCGCTGATGCCTCAGGGATGCAGGCAGCTTGACTGGCAAATGCCGTATGGAGTGGTGGCTGGGACATGATTGCTGAGGGATACACTGGGTGCAACCCCCCAAAATCACACATCCCTGGTGCATTCAGCTTCTGCCTGAACCAGCCACTAGATTTACACGTGTAGTAGTCTGGAGATGAGATTTTCAAAAACAGGAATGTCTTTGAAATCCTGTTGGAGCCAATGGCAGTTCCTGCAGGAAGGTCTGTAGAGAAAGGTATGGGTTTGCCCAAGTCTTTCAAGTGCAGCACGCTTAAAAGATTGCTAATACACAAAAGTTTTCTGCAAGAAGCTTGAATACAAAACAGCTTTAATTATTCAGAAGACCTGATGGGCCTTGAAAAGCTCAAGCAGTGAAGATTTCAGATAATTTGGGCAATTTCCTATTAAATAATTCAAAAGCGGTGGACGTAGCCTTGTTTGGATAACAGCTATTTCAGATTATTGAGATCTGGGTAATCAAAGACCATGTGGCGTTTTGAAAATTATCTAAGCACATTGCAACGTGCAATGACAACACTGTTATAGCCGTTGTGGTTGCACTCTCTGGTGAAGGCTATTGACTTCCAAAGCTCCCAGATCATACAAAATACCTCCAAATGAAATATTCTCTTCCTCTGCTGTGCCTTACATTTTCACCACCACAGCAATGAAGTGAAGACACGGACAAGGACATGGAAAGAATGTTTGTTTTCTAGCGACACTTGACACTGTCAGAGCCAGCCAAGCAGTTCACTGGGTTTATATAATGGCAGTGTTCATTACTTTTCAGTCCGAGGAGGGATGAAGAGATATAAAAGTGTATTTCTAATATGATGCCTGAAGCTTTTCTCAGCACCGGTGCTGTTGCTGCCGAATGGCAGCGCTGGGGGCATCAGAAAAAAAAATCTCCAGTGCATCCGAGTGAAAAGCAGCTGCTTCGTTTGCGGCTCACCTCCCACTGCCTCACCGACCACCTCATTGCAGCAGAGAATGGGGATAAATCAACGAAATTACTCAACACTTTGAGTTTATTTCTTTTTTGGCTGTTTTCTTAATATGATCATGCAGTTGAGAGCAACTAGCAGTTGAAGAGACTATAGAAACAATACATAAAGCTTTTTTGTGTGTTTTACACCTCAGTGGAAAATTCACTTGATACTTGACCAATTGCAGCTGCGTCTGAAAGAGAAATACCCAGCAATAATTCCTCGGAGACAGAGCCTACCTGCGGTACTGCATGACCGAGCACCCTATTGATCAAGATGTAGCAATCCCTGAATAAATCATATGCCGTGCCATTAGCGAGGGTGTTGCTCGGCGTCCTACCATACAGACAATGCTTGAACACCTTTTTCTGTTTCTGAAGGCCTTTTTCATTGACCTGAAGATTTGAGTGCTGCAACTTATCTTTTAGGACAAATGTTCTGCTGAAGAGGAAAAGAAAAAAAAAATGGAGAGTCAGGCCCCAGCTAGAGCTTGAATAATAAGCTGTCTTGCCTGTTTGACTACTGCTGATGACACTACCAGCCATAAAATACAATTGCTAAATATCAGTTTTTTCCAGACAAAAAATATCTCTCAGCTATAATGAAGTGACTGTTGTCTGGTCAGCAATCCTTCCCACAGCTTGCCTTCTCCTCCAGGCTCCTCCAGAGCCTTGTCGCGCCCGCTGCTTACAATTTTATCAAGACAGGTAGGAGAAGATGGTGACATGCCTAGTTTGCCATGTGTCACAGAAGAAGATACTCTTCTTTTTCCTCTGCCATGACTATTGGAGATGCTGAGCCCTGACGGTCTCCAGCAGGGAAAGAAGAGAGCTGGAGGAATACATCTTCCACTTGGGAGGTACTGAGGTGGCCCCATCCACATGCTGGTCGCCATAAACAGACTGTGTTCTGGTCCCATCCTGATCACACTTGTACAGGAGGCAGAGTATTTTTCTTCAGGCTAACTCTGAAGACTACAACTGGTGTAACAGCACCATTTTTAGAGGGAGCCATTCATCTTATTGCCCTAATAATCCACATGATGAAAACTTGGAAAATATGTTTTTCTAAAAAATAAAGATCTATGATTTTCTGGTATTAAAAAGAAAGATCGAAAAATTATACAAACCAGACCAAAAAACCCAACAATTATATTAGTAGCTTGAGATAACCATAGAACAGTGTTGTGGAATGGAGAAGATAACTTACATTATTCTGTTAAAGTAAGTATTTCCTGAGCACATTTCCTCTTGGAGCTGGCTTTCTGGATGTGAAGAGTCAGCTCTGCAGTGAGTTCATCCAGCTGGGAAGCTTAAATCGTTCCTACCATAGAAGTGGCATTCTGGACTTTAGTAGAAATGGTCATTTTTATTCAACAGT
>NW_009636269.1:0-1047 GCF_000690535.1 Cariama cristata
CTAAGTGTATTTGTACCCCACACAGTTACAACAGTTCTAGAACAAAAAGGACACTGGCTATTTTCCAAATCGGATGCTGAAATATGAAGCTGTCCTTTTGGAATAAGACGACGTGGAATTGAAAGTAGAATGAATGGATCAAAGCTTAAAGAGACGGAAAAGTAAAATCTGTCAAGAGACTCAGACAAAGTGGCCAGATGCTCCACCTTTGGCTTTGCTACGAATACACATCCAACCTAAAACTAAAGAGAAGATTACTCCTTTTGAAATGTGTATGGTAAAAGTTACCAGGTGACCGAAACAGGAGCCAGCCCCGAGATGGTAGGGAGACATTCCCTAAAGGAGTATGTTATCTCTCTAGGAAAGTTTTTGTCCTCTCTCCACAGGTGCGTCACGGTGAGTGTACCTTTATCTCCGGACGTGCCTGTGCATCGATACCAACCCGGAGACTGGGTGTATCTGAAGATGTGGTCAGATGAACTGTTGAAGGAGAAGAGGAAAGGACCTTTCCAGATTTTACTAACCACCTACACAGCTGTCAGACTTGAAGGAGTCACTCCATGGATACATCACAGCAGGGTTAAACCAGCCACATTATCAGAATGGACTGTCTAACAAGAAGGACCCTTACTCTTAAAATTAACTTGGGAATCGCAAAGTTCTGCATTATATCAAAAAGGCTACTGAGAAAAATATATCGAAGTAGCAAGAAAATTTTATTACTTCCAAAGCGGGAAATTGTTACCAAAGGGTTAAACAATTGAGTCAAATTAACAGAAATCAGGCACATTCTTTAGCCTGGCATGCCAAGGTTGGGAAGCATTAAGAAAACAAAAGACAAATGATAAAAAAGGGACACTGTCAAGTGAGTAGGTAAGAATGCAACTTGGCGATCACCAGTTCCTCCGGGAGGAGGAGAAGGCGCCTCTCACTCCTCTTGTGGCCCTGGATCAGCTGCACGTCTGCCTTCAGCACTGCCTCAGCGTCGGTAAGAGCCTCGCTGCAGAGCACAGAGCGGCAGGCATGAGTAATGCCGCTGCCGGGAGG
>NW_009636269.1:1309-1562 GCF_000690535.1 Cariama cristata
CAACAGAAAGTGGGGCGGGGGGGGGAACTGGGCAGACACTGGGCTGGAGGTTCTCTCCAGTATGGCCATGTCTGTCTGGCACTGGGGAGCGTGAGTCGCTCCTCCCAGCTCTGTGCCACCTGCAAGCTGTCTGAAGGTACGCTCTACCCCATCATCCAGGCCACTGGATGTGAAGAGGACCCACAGAGTGCAGCACAGACATGTACTTCAATATGACATCACTTATGGAAGGAGGTTCAGAAATTTAGGGGGA
>NW_009636270.1:0-18257 GCF_000690535.1 Cariama cristata
GAGCTGCGCGGCTGGGCGCGGAGGAGGGAGGAGGAGCGCTGGGATGTGCAGGATGTCCTTCAAGGTGAGCTGGGGAGAGGGGAGGGAGGGAGGGATGCACCTCTGTGCTTGCCGTGCCGCTGAAATGCTCCGTCATATTCTGAGGTTTGGGGATTGTTTTATTTTTATTTTTTTTTGAGGGGAGGGGGAGGGAAACGGGGATGGTTTAGGGGGGAAAGGAAAAAAAAAACCACCAAAACAGAAGCGGCCTTCCCGGGCTATGGGGTGGCCCGGGAGTGCTGCGGTGGCAGGTGATGGATGCCCCCCCGAAAGGATGCATGGTCAGTGTTACATAAACTGGGAGCCTCCATGAAGCCTTCTGCTGGCTTTAGGGTGGCCGGGCTCCGCGCTGTGGGTTTTGGTGCAGTCGGGAGCCTCCTCTTCACTTTTCCGATCATCTCTGCTAGTGCTGGTTGTGTAATAGTTAGGAAACAGCCTTTATCCGTGTCCTTCATTTCGGGCTGTGGTGACCACTGAAGCCAGGCTGCTTCCTTCCCTTTTCTGTCTGTGATTCCTGTCACTTTTTGGACTTCTTCTATCCGAAACTCGTGCAAGAGCAGTCATTTTCAAAAGATCGCTTGAAATAAGATTTTTAGTCTGACGACAGGACTAATAAAATCAATTGGCAAAGAGGGAAGCAAGCTGCAAGTCACTGATGCTGACAGATAATATTTATGCCAGATGGACATCTTCTCCTCGGTTATGCACTTGCTGGATGCTGTGCTTGCCCTTCTCTTATTGATCACCAGCCCTGTGCCAGTCCTTTGCCATGTTGCTCGTGTTGCATTGCTTTATTTGATGGATTATTCCCTGTACTTGCCCATTGTACTCCTGCCAAGGTGTCTCCCGCCGGGAGTGCTGGTGCTGCGGTGGCACCGTGTCGGTTTGACGGTGGTGCGGCGGGCGGTTTCCACCTGCGGTTAAAGCCCTGATGTGGCAGGGAGCAGGGTACCTTTGCTCACAGCGCAGCTCAGCCTTGCAATGGGTGGTGAAATCTCTGTGGTCATCCCCTTTTTGGTCTTGCATTGGTCTCATACCCATTTTTTCTTCTTGGTCTTAGGCTCTTCTGTCCCTCTGTTCTGTCTCTGTGAGTTTTTTCCCACCTTCGTTTCTCACAAGCATCCACCCTAACGGATGCTAACCCCATGTTCCTGATGGTGCCAGCCCCTTCTTCTTGCCGCCTTCTCCTTTTTTGACCTCCTTGGTTTTTTGCCTTGTCCTTCAGGTCTTCTTTTCTGTTCTGTCCCTGCCAGCTCCTTTTCTGTGCCCTATTTCTCACTTTCTAGTCCCTCAAGTCCTCCGTTCAAGGTGGCTCACTGCCTGCTCCCTCTCCCTCTGCAGATTTGCAGCCCCCACCTCCCTCTGCTTCCTCTCTCTTTTCTGTGTCTTTTTGCTCGGCATTTTCTCTTTCTCTCAGGAGACCGAGTACTTACCTTGGGTTCCTACTGTCTCTGCCGCCGTCTATTCATGTTTTCCATCTTACTATCCCACTTACCCATGAGGTAGCCTTTCTCTCTCTTTCTCACTGTCTATACACATGAAGATCCTCTCTTCTTTTACCAGCTTTTGCCTGTCTAAACTTACATTTATATCTTGAACAACCTTTCTTTCTTTATCAGGTAGTACGTATTACTATCTAATAAAGTCCTCTCTCTTTCCTCCTAAGTCCCACTAACATTTTCCATTGTATCCTGCTTGATCATGATTTCCAGTGCTGCTTCTTAAAACTTTTTACTCAATTCCTCATTTACATTAGGACTAGTTTGGAAACTGAGGAAGAAAAGGGAATTTTCTTGTATTTTGACAGTTCAAGCAACAAGCTACCAGGCTAGTGTTCTCTTTCTCCTCTCTTTTCTTTCTCCTATTGCCTCTTCTCTTTCATCTTCAAGATCTCTGTTTAAGAACTGCAGTTTTCCTCCTCAGCTATTACCCACTGCGACCTGCCTCTTCTCTGCAAACAGCAAGTCAAAGGTAGGGCAGGGAGGGATCACAGCATTTAAATGATACTTTTCCCCTCAATATTCCTAAGATGGCACATACAGATACATTATCACATTTTACTTTTGCTGTATTCCTGCATAGAAATGGTCTTGTCAGATTTGTAACATATATTTTCCTCTAGGCCATTTTTGAGTAAGTATTTTTGCTTGATGTCAATACAGCTCTCGTAAAAGCATGTAAGCAATTGAAATAAAGAGCAGAACCAGAGTTTGAAATAATGCTTCAGAGATCTTGATGGAGGAAATTGTATCCTGAAAGTTGCTGATGCTGGAGCAAATGACATAATGAAACATGTCGTTTTCACCAAAGCTATTCGCTAATCACTTTTTCGAATATTTATTATGTTCTGTTCCCAGGCTGTCAATGCTGAGGAACAATTGTTTACTTTAAGGAGGCTTTAGGAGCAGGCTAGCTTTATAATAAGAATTACATGAAAATTGTATCCAGTTAATCTCTTGAAATTCAACATTGCCTCTCCCTAGAAGTATCTGATGAGACAGGATTGAGTTCATAACCGAACGACAGCAGTCAAGGCTTATGGCATATCCTGCGGTTTAAAGCCCATTCATTGCTCAAAAATGATTCAATTAATCAGATTACTAAACCCAAAGTAGTGTCTTACATTTTGGCTACCAGTGATGTCAGTATTGCTGACATCACCTGAAAATGAAGAGCACAGAGGTATAAATCCTTGATTTGAAAGCAGAAGAGAAATTGCCACGTGGTACTTCTTGAGGCTGTCCTTGTAGGGTGCCCAGATCACCTGAATGATTTTGCACATTCCATTCATTTTAGCAGGTAAAATGGCTCAGATTTGTGTTTGCTTGTTTTATCTAATCCCTACATGGTTGATGGTCGGAGTGTATACTCTGTGTGCTGTATGCTCTACTTTTATACAAGGGATCCCCAGCAACGCAGGGGCACGAGGGGAAGTACCAGTACTGAGAGCAGTCGTTCCAAACTGGGTCAAAAGCACCGCTGGGCAAAACCTGATTCTGTGTCCTTGATACACTGGAGAATTCTTCTGTTCCTTGGGTCTGATCCAAAGTATGAGGACAACTTTGCTGGAGAGCTACTGTAGGAATTACAGGGGAAAAAAAGAGCTAGGGATTTATGACTCATAAGGCTAAAGACTTTGGACTTCTACTTCCAGACTAGGATAACATCGGCAACTTAGTTCTCTTCTCTCCTCATGTAAACTGATGAAAGCAGGTAAAGAGTTCCTGAGTATTGATTCCGGTTCCTGCCTACCTGATCGATAAAGGTGGTGGTGTACTGTAGGCATAAGAAAATGCAGTCACATTGCTACCGTGTCCTCGTAGTGAAAACCGGGCTGGATGAAATAAATCTTTTCCCTATATGAATATATTGCCATAACCCAAAGCTTTCCAAAACTTTAAGGGACAGTGTGAGGCAATGAAAGGTAAGAAATTTGATTTCCCATTCTGTAAGTTCTAAATACAATTCTTTTGCAAGAGCTTTCCACTGAATATCATAATAATAAAGACAGCAAGACAATATTCCTAACTACCATCTCTATAAATAAACATCTGCCTAATAAATCAGAGCAAAGCCAGCAACATGGGCCGCTGTGTGTTTAGGTCAATTGTTTGCTTTTACATAAAATTTTAATGGTTGTAAGGGTACTGGGTTGCCAGCAAGGAAGGTAGGAATTGCTAGCTCTACTTTGATGGACATTATCTACAGGTTCACCAGGGGAAATGTATTAGCTGTGAAAGGAAGATCAGAACTCAGCCTATTGTGCTTGCTATGTTTTTCAAACTCCTGCCCCTATGTGTGCTGGTACAAGAAATATCGCTATCAATTTATAGGAAATATTTTATAATTTATTGAATGGTTGAAACTTCTCTTGTCTCAAACAGCTGCCAGTTTTCCAAGCTATGAATATTAAAAATGCATGCCATGGGAAGCGCTCAGTGCGATGGATGTGGAATAGATTCACACAGGACTGGTCTTGTGTCTGCTGGTTTCTGCGAGGTTCATTACCCGCGTGTCAGTGGAGGAAGCAATTTAAACTCTGCTCTACGTGTGCATTTTAAGTATCAACCATAAAACCATTCAATCCTGATTCTTTACCACATTACACATGCGCATTGACATTTAGACATGGAGAAGTGTGTATTACATTTTCTGAAGCAGAATGATTGACTTTTACATCCACTCTCCACTCTCTTTGGGTTATCCCAAAGGCAAAATTCACTGGAGAGCAAGGTCCCCGGGTATTTTTGACACTGTTTTGGTCTGAGATAGCTATCAGTGAAACGATGCTTTACTGAACGGTTGGTGGGTTTGGGCCTTACCGAAAAATCAGCGGCATGGGCCTGCCGTGGGATCTGTACCATTGCCGTCACAGCGTTGTTTCCCCTCCACACTTCACGTGTCGCAGTGCTTTCCTGTCCGGGCAGCATTTTGTCAGCTGCCTGCATGGACCAGATAAGGAGGTCAGGAGTAAAGTCTGTGTCTTTTTCTGCTGTCCTTTTCCTATGCTGGGCAGTGATTATTTGCTGCTACCAAGGACAAGTCATACTGTGGCATTGTTTCTAGGACTAAGAAAGCCTCAAAAAATTATTATATTACTACAAATTTGTTTAACAGTGGCCTGTGTTATCTAGATTTCAGAGTTTCCCAATTTTGCCTTACGTATTACCCTACATACCTAGTAAATGGATCCATAAGTCTATAGACAGCAAGATTTTAGCCTTTTTTCCCTGCATCACCCAGGAGGTATCTCATACACCCACAGTTACAGAGTGTTAATTCCAGGGAGGAGGCAGACCAAAAAATATGGAAGATGCATGAGCGATACTTTTCCTGTATTAGCACTTAGCAGAAAAGGAGTGAGCAGAGAGCTAACCTGAAACCCAGGCAGATGTCCTGCAGCAGGACATGTCAGCAGGTCAGTTCTGCCTCTCTGACCGTGCCCAGCCCCACCACAGAAGCAGACAATCCGGGTACCGGTTAGCACGTTGTTTTCTGCGGTGTTTCCCTGCGGACCTGAACTAGCATCGCCTGCTCTCCTTACAGAGCAAGCTAAGAGATGTAGGCTGCTACGGACACGGGGAAGACCTGAAACTGCATGAGGGAGACTGATCACTTTACTTAGACAAAGAAATTAAATTAGTTTCCCTTCCATGCTCTGGTTTTGAAAGAACAGCACACGAAGCTGAAATCTGCCTGGCTTGAATGCAGAATTTGCACGTGTGTGTTTGTCCAGTGTATCTTCCAAAGTGGTTTATTCCTGCCTTTTTTTTTTTTTTTTTTAACCAGAAAGAAACACCACTCGCCAATGCTGCATTTTGGGCTGCGAGAAAAGGAAACCTGGCTCTCCTCCAGCTGCTGCTGAACAGTGGGCGAGTAGATGTGGACTGCAAAGACAGCGTACGCACACAATGCACCTACACCCACCGCTCTGATCTTACTTCGCTTTCCATAGCCCGCTGCGCCGAGGGTGTGGCAGGGATCTGACGAGATATTTGAGAGTCTTGTGGCACTTAGGGATGATTTAAAACCTTCTCTTGTCAGGAAGCAAGTTTGAAATTCAAGATAAAATAGCATGATGATTTACATCAGTGGCAAGGGGTTAGGAATTTGCCAGCTCTCAAAAATATGTCTTACACAGTTATTTGTGGTGCTGACATTAAAAACACGGATCCTAGCACCTCAGGCTTCTCTTTGCAAGAAAATGTCATTGTAGTAATAGATCATGGTGAAGAATCGACTCAGCCGAGCCCAGGTAGCAATGATTCTGTCAGCTAGCAGAGCTCCTTATAATTAGGTTTTTTAAAAAATAACCCTGGACCACAGTTTCCATGTAGGCGATGTAGAAGTTTGCATTTGATGCTCAGCCGTCCCCGTCCCATGTGGCATGCAGCGTCCTACACCCCGCGGTGCCGTCAGAAGAGCCGCTGGCCTCCTAACTTCTGCCTCCCCCCTACCCTAATATCTCCTGGACTTGGCACCAGCATGAAGGCACGGTACCATGTCCAAGCAAAGAGAAGCCCAGATGCAGGACAGAAAGATTTCATGGGGATTTCCATACTGTAACTGACATGGTTTGAAATTTGTTTTGAGATTAGAAATGGGTTGAAAACACAGATAACGGGTATGTCTTCCTAATCTGCCTGCACCATATGGAGAGATACTTGATCGTACAAAGCTATGGCAAGGAGCAGGGGAAAACCGAGCCTGAGAAGTTCCCAGGTTTCTTTGTTTTGGTGTGGGGACTGACGTAGTGAGCGCCGTGCCCCTGTTGTACAGGATTAGTGCCACTTCCAGCCTGGAACATCAACCTGCCACAGCTCCTCTCACTTTGAATACCTTCAAAGTGCAAGAGATTTTTTGTAAGCCCATTGACTCCAAGCTATCTTTTCATTTTCATTTCATTTTTGCCCTGTAGGCAAGTATTTGTCCTGCAGTACTTCTGGAGCTGATGCTATGGCTGTCCTTCTATCAGGGAGGGAAGGATGCTCAGGTGGGGGCACGAAGCAAACAGGACAGAGATTGATGTAAAGCAATAAGGTCCACTACTGCTCATTTTTTCTCAAAAGAAGGCTAACTTTGGTCAAGAATTTTTACAATGCACTCTAAAATATCCTGACTTATGAATTATATCAGGCATATGCATTTTCTAGACTAAAATATTTTCATATGATTAAGGTTGCATGCTTCTTTTTTGTAACGTCATGCATTCCTTCTTTAAATTGAACTGGTGTGTGTGAATGTTTTAGAAGGATGAATTTCACCCTTATGCACGTGATTTCCACGTATTGTCCATACATCATGTACATACAACCTAAATCTTACTTGGTTCACTGGAGCAGTGACCTTATGGTGTACTGAGGGAACCTGAACATAGTCCTGGTATGGAAAGTTCTCTCAGATAAGGTGAAGAGTCACGGAGTGAGTTTGCTCTCGTCATTCGGATAGGGAATTAGTATTCAGATCACCCGCACCTTACTCCTGCCCATGACTCAGAATGAAGTGACTCAGCTAAGTCACCCAGCTCCTGTGTCTAAGGTTACTTCTCTGGAAATGATGCAAAGATCTTTCAGATTCTCTGATAAAAATGCTGTGTATAAACCAAAAATATTCTTGTTGCACTTATTTTAGGACAACAAGGTGAAGTAATTCCATACGTATTTGTTGAACGCTCAGGCCTTAGCGCTGCAGGCAAGTCTGTAACGTTTTTGCTTTAACACCTGCTAATTGCTCATTTTCAAAGTATTCTTGATAGTAAATTTTAAAGGATAGCAAGTTTTTCAATGATCATAAGCTTCCTTCAGCTTTTCAGAAGAGATGCTGTCTCTTCCAGACAGCCTGATTCATTGCTGGAGGTGTCTGTTGAAGGTACTGACTTGTTTTTCCTTACTCCCAGCTTGGCACAACAGCTCTGATGGTAGCATCTTACTATGGCCACATAGATTGTGTACGGGAATTGGTGTTGCAAGGAGCAGATATCAATCTGCAGAGAGAGGTAGGAGAAGTTCTGCATTCAAACAGGGAATGAGTAAGTGACTGTTGGTTTATTATAAATAATAAAAGTGTTGTCTGTTGCTTTTTGCCAATTGCTTATTTGTCACTTGCTGTACAGTGCATGTATAAACAGGGTCTGTTCTCCTGAGGACATCAAAGAATCGTGGAATCGTAGAATGGTTTGGGTTGGAAGGGACTTTAAAGACCATCTAGTTCCAAGCCCCCTGCCATGGGCAGGGACACCTCCCACCAGACCAGGTTGCTCACAGCCCCATCCAACCTGGCCTTGAACACTTCCAGGGATGGGGCAGCCACAGCTTCTCTGGGCAACCTCTGCCACTGCCTCAACCTCCCTCACCGGGAAGAATTTCTTCCTAATATCTAATAAATCTCCCCTCTTCCAGTATAAAGCCATTGCCCCTTGTCCTATCACTCCCTGCCCTTGTACAAAGTCCCTCCCCAGCTTTCTTGTCGGCCCCTTTAGGTACTGGAAGGCTGCTCTAAGGTCTGCCCGGAGCCTTCTCTTCTCCAGGCTGAACAACCCCAACTCTCTCAGCCTGTCCTCACAGCAGAGGGGCTCCAGCCCTCGGATCATCTCCGTGCCCTCCTCTGGACTCGCTCCAACAGGTCCATGTCCTCCTTGTGCTGAGGACCCCAGAGCTGAGTGCAGTACTCAGATGTCAGTACTCCAGAATCAGGTGTCTAGAGTTTATAATAGAAAATGAGATGCCAGAGGTACATTTATAAATAATTCATCAAACATTTCCAGCACATCTGGTTGGTGAGGGACAGTTACATCTGAGATGTAACGCCCCAGAGTTACACCATTTATGCATCTGCAGTTTTACTTATTGGCACAGTAATTTAGAGCTCTCTGGATGGGATAAATGATAAGGAGAAGTCATTTACCTTTTGATTTGCAGAGTCTGGTCATTAAAATTACATAGATGCCATTGCTAGCCCAGGCGTTACTTTGACTCGGTATGCTTTGGAGTTTCTACCTCTTAGTCTGAGCCAAGCAGTCTCTAACAATCACACAGCTTAATCACCCGTACCCTTCCCTGCATCTCTGCTTCGCCTTCACGGCATCTCTTGCACCATGACGTGCTTGCCTGCAGAAGGGACAAAACAAGTCAGTGGCTGGTTTGGGCAAAGTGCCTTCCCCTCATACTCTGTGCAAATGACTGTAAGGAGTACGTGCAGCCGCTCCGGTCTGTGGGCTGGCTGCATAGAGAGCAGAATTGCGCTGGGGTAACAACCGCTGTACCGATGCAGGGAGCAGAGCAGTTTAAGGAGGGCATGCAGTAACGGGATGGCGGCAGGCAGAGCAGGACGGGAGCATGCTCATCGCTTTAACAATACAAGCAAATGTTTCTCGCTTTCCTTGGTTACCTGGAACTAGAGCATTAATCTCATGCTGACACCTGCAAGTTACTGAGTCAGTGAATGCCATGCTTGATGATATAAATGTCTTTGCACTTACTGGCCTAAACTTGCTCTAACTGTGACTGTCAGCGTCTTTCAGTGGGGTCCTTTTCCAAAAAAACATGAATTTAAACATGTCCCTTCCCTTAGGTAAACATTGCTTGAAAAGCAGCAATGAAAGGAAAAGTTGAGGACAGTTTTATGGAGCCGCTCTTGGATTCAGCAAGCCAACAAAAAGAGAAACGCTGAAACCCTCTAAAATCACTCTGTTGCAGAGAGGAAGCAAAACAGATGAAGTTTAAGCCCTAAAGACCACCACCAGCACTGTTCTGAAACTAAATGCACATACTCAAACCAGTGCTCTTGTACCCCGAAGTCGTTGTGAAGCTTGGGGAAGTGAGAGTGCCATAAACGGGTCTGGAGAGGGGGCTCTGAAGGGGTCTCGAGGGGCCATGTGCCGTTGTAAAGGCTTTGGGCACTGGAGTGGATTTCATGTGTAGCTCCTCTTTCCTGCACCTTCTACGTGGGATGAGGGAGCCCAAAGTCAGGAAAGCCTGCTTGCCTTCTCTCTCTTTCTGTCTTTCTCTCTTTCATTCTCTTTTTCTTTCTTTCTTTCTCTCTCTCTCTATTTTCTTTCTTCCTTTCTTCCTTTCTTCCTTTCTTTCCTTTCTTTCCTTTCTTTCCTTTCTTTCCTTTCTTTCCTTTTCCTTCCCTCCTTCCCTCCTTCCCTCCTTCCTTCCTCCCTCCCTCCCTCCCTTCCCTTCTTGTCTTACCTCTCTTTCTTCCTTACCTTCCTTTTTCCTTCTGTCCAGCCATTAAAATCTTACATATTCATTTTCTGGGTCCTGATTCACTCACATGTTAATGACAGTATTTCATACAACTAGTATAAAATATGGGGTTTCAGTTCTTCAGCGAGGTTACGGGAAAGCAGGAGTTGCAGGGCTGGTTGTAGTTGCTTGAAGGCTGCTTGGCTGGATGGGGAGCTCCTGCTGTGAGAGACGAGGATGACTTTCACCAACAGCCATCCCATTTTGTCAGTGGACAGTCAAGCAAGGTGGAGCTCGGCCATACTACATAACCACCTCCCTGGTCTTTCCACACCCTGATCCAAACCCATCCCATGCTCCTGTTTGTCTCAGGTTGTAGCGGCAGGTGGAGTAGGGGTTGGTTTCAAACTGGCTGTTCCTCTGTTGTGTAAGAGTGCTCTTTTCTCACTCCGGGCTTGCTTTTCCTGTCCGGTGACTGGGTAGAAGTCAGGGGTTCCTAACAGGTCTATATGAGAAACTCCGTGCAGAAAACCCTTGTGAAACTTGGATTTTGCTCAAATGTATGATGCTGGACAGATCTCCCAGTGCAGTGGGAAGAAAACTGACCTAAGATACCTGGCATCCTCTGGAGTCCTCGAAATCATCATGTCTTTTTAGCTGTCACTCAAGTAACTGTGCTCAATACTTTTCAATTTGAAATGTATATACTTCAGTCAAGTGCGTTATGTGTTTGGGGTTTTATTTAATCCATTTTTTCCTTACAGTCAGGTGCAACTTCTCTGTTCTTTGCTGCACAGCAAGGCCACAATGACGTAGTGAAGTTTCTCTTTGAATTTGGAGCCTCCACTGAATTTAAGAATAAAGTAAGATGATGGGTCTGTATTTGCATGCTGATATATTCTGACAATCAAGGCTGTTTTTTCCTATTCATATGAAATATAACATGGCAGCAGGAAGATGATAAAAGGATTTCCTCACTTTATCATTTTCTGACTAGTATGAGTAATGCAACATATTGTGCAAATATTAACTTGGGACTTGCTTTTACTACCTAGACTTAATGGTGTAAGTTGATGAAAGAGTAGTCCCTTGATAGTGACATCAGTCTTTCCTGTAAAGCCATCCTCCAATACAAGAACAAAAGGTCTTTTTGTACGTGTTAGGTAGGATCCCATTTTAGGTGTATATGTACTTCACTTGCATAGACTGAAATTTCGTCTACGTTGGGATGTCTCTGCATACCACCACAGGATACATAAGAGTATAATGGCTTCAGTCCTCCCTAAATTCCCATTTACCCATCTGTGACAGGAAGATGAAATGCACCTCAGAGCTTCTATCTCTTTGTCCAGGCAGGTCCTTTTTCAAAATCTTCTTAGAGTAGCCAAAAGCAGCGACGGCAGAGCCTGGGTCTGGTTCATCACCCCTCATGGGCCAAACAGCATTAAGAACAGCAGTTCATCACTGACAGCAGTACATCAACTCAGTTTCTTTGCCCAAGGCAGTAGTAGCACCTCTGCTTTCAGCCAACAGAATCAAAAGCAATGTATTTTCATTAAATATTCTTGACCTTGACATACTGGCCAAATTTCGGAGCATTCCCATGATCTGAGGAGGACACTTACCAGTCACCCTGGGATTCATAGCAATGTGTTTGAAGAAGAAGGAATAGTTCTTTACCCCACAGTAACCAATTTTTCGAGATATTATAGGCTGTGATTTAAAGGAATCCCCCAACCCATATCTACTTTCCAGAGTACCTGGAAATACAGGCTTTAAATACTAAGGGAATGGATGGAACATCAGAGACTCAACTCCATATGCTCCAGGGACTAAAAATCCTGAGGTTTTGTGGCCAGAGCCCACACGTGCCCATACAGTAGGATTCTGGTGCCCCAGGGAGCTCTGCTTGGGGTAAGCAACTCTGACAACAGCAGCAATCCGTAAATTCAAAAACATGGATGCAATTGTGGCTGTTTAACCCAAGATGGAGTGCAGCTGTGGAACCTGGCAATGCAGGAGGTTGCAATGTTAAATACAACAGCTGGATTTTAAAGTGCTGGATAATCTCATGTGGGACAGAGTTACTGGGAGAAGCTGCACGTTAAAGTAAGGGTTGCTTCTCAGTCTTTTATTTCAGGGTATAGATGAGGGTTAGCAAGATTCAGAAGGATCATCTTCTCTTGCGTTCAGCCATATACAATTGGGCAAGTGAACTTACACTGTCCTTTGAGTCATCTGGTCTATAAAAAGGCACCAAAGCCATGCTGAAGGAGCAAAGGTGTCCCAGGGGTGGGAAGAGCCCAGACTACTCACTGCAGCTCGGCATGCAACTGGGTTGTGTTTTTGCAGACAGGGAAGGCGGTGAATGGAGGAAACTTGGTAAGGAGAGAAGACAAAGGCTGATACCTTATTCTGTCTAAAGGGACAGTTACATTTTCACCAAAACTCTCCACAGCCTGTGAACTAGGAATTTGTGAAGAGGCCAAGACGTGAACAGCAGGCTTGAAATTGTCTGATCCTGCATGACAATATATGATCTTTTATGAAGCCTGAAAAATATATTGACGTGACTCACTAGGGCAGATAGAAGGGAGTAAAGATCTAAACGATAAGAAAATATTCCTGCGTTCAGCCGCTCCTAATGGCTTCCATCTTTGGACTAGTGCTGGTTTGAGCTCTACTGTTGCGCACCTTGAAACTTTGCTCCCAGCCCCCATATTCCTGCCTGCCTCTTCTTCTGAATTCAGACCCGACTTGGCCCATCTTTTAAGCTACAGCTTGCTCTTCCTCTCCAGGCCACGGTTTTCTGCCACTTCCAGTCAAGCTGGCCATAAGACAACACCAGCTCCCACAGGACATAACATGACAAACTGGTGTGCGATGTGTATGTGAGGCTATTTTCCAGCAGCATCAAACGTGCCTGTCCAAGCACTCCCTCCTCCTCGTCACCTCTTCGAGAGGTGTGTCAGTCACTTCAGCACTCAGCGTACAACACAAGCTATCGTGCCTGAAAAGGCTCTTAAAAGCTGAACAAAGGATAGCTGAGTTAAAATTAATCTGTGCGAGTGACACTGGTTTAAAAAGTTAAGGTTAGTTATCATGTCCATGCCCTTTTTGTTGAAAGGATCTGCTCGCTCTGAACAGTAGTATGAGGGCCTTGCTAGATTCATCATTAATGCTGCAACCTATCCTGGAAATTGCCATAGAATCATAGAATCATTATGGTTGGAAGAGACCTCAAAGATCATCAAGTCCAACTGTATACCCGATGCCACCACGCCCACTAAACCCACTAAACCATGTCTTGAAGTGCCACATCTAGACGTGTGTTGAACACCTCCAGGGATGGTGACTCCACCACCTCCCTGGGGAGCCCATTCCAATGCCTAACGACTCTTACGGTGAAGAAGTTCTTTCTAATGTCAAGCCTGAACCTCCCCTGGCGCAACTTGAGACCGTTATTGTTCATTCTTTCACTCATTCCTAGCTTGGGGACTGCAGGTCTTCTTCTGAAATGAGGATCTAGACACAGGAATCCAAAATCTTACAGCTTCCAGGCTGGGCTTTGGTAAACCAACGAATTTTTAGACTGAGGCTGGGTAGGAAACCAGCTTGAACTTTGCGCAGCAGCGTGTACCTGAGGAGAAGGCACCATTAAGAATGTACTGCATTGACAGTATGCATCTTCCATTGGCCTTTCGGTGTGTTTTTGTATCACGTCAATTTTAGTATTTAATAATGTGGGTTTCGTAGCTTGGAATTACTCGATCAGATCATCGTTCTGTTAACAGGTGACTAAGATAACAGGCTCCTCCATCTCCCCCAACACCCCAGAAACAATATAGTTGACAAAATACGCCCTTTCAGGTCAGAGATAGGGCATTT
The DNA here is from genome assembly GCF_000690535.1 of Cariama cristata. Lineage (NCBI taxonomy): Eukaryota > Metazoa > Chordata > Aves > Cariamiformes > Cariamidae > Cariama > Cariama cristata. The sequence continues at coordinate 13,617 of NW_009636270.1, forward strand.
TCTGATTAAGGCGCTGAGCTGGGAGCAGCACTGGAAGAGGTATGGCTGATCCTGGCTATTTTTAAAGGGCACTGCAAAATTAATCCATTTGCAAAGAACTTTCTATTAGAAATGAAGAAGTGGAATTGAAATAAAAAACCAAATTGAATGTATCCTAGGAAACAGAGACTTTAAAGCAAGGAAATGCAAAGCCCAACATCATCTTTTTCATGTACCTCACTGTAAATTTTAATTACTACATTTGTTACTCATATACAAGATTTCTGGAGAACTATCTTAATATAGGTGTTCAATTCTTGTTATCCCTTGTATCATTGCAGTTGATATTCACTACGGCAGGCAAAGTATATGTTCTAAAATAGTGTTAAAAAGTAATTAGCAATAATTGCTGATGTAAAGAGAAAAAATAGTATTATGCTTTTTTAAAAATCCGTCTTATTCAATAGTATTATTCTGCATTGTCCCAGTCTGGCATCCTTAGAAGTATGCATCATAAATTTAAACGTGTTCTCTTTTCTGAGACATGTTATAAGCACTTGGGTTCTTAAAAGGGTTTGCACGGTGGCATGTTTTCTGAGCAACACTGCAGGTCGAACGGTACGTCAGAGGCTGTTTTTCAGCAGGCAGTGATTGCAGAAGATCAGTTCCCCTCCCTTGTAGCATATTTCAGAGATGATAAAACACTACATAATTCCAAGCTACTTTCAGGCAAAGAGAGGGAATTCTACACCGGATAACAAGGTTTTACCGGGTGCCGCTGCTGTGTGTGCCGCCAGTAGAGAGGACAGACAGCGTGGGGAGAAGAAAATGGTTTCAGAGGAAGAATTGCAGAGGTAGCTGAGAGAACTGGCTCCTATCTGAGTTGGAAGGATTTGCTGTTGAAGGATTAATAGAATCTACGTTGTGTCAGGAAAACAGGATCTGAGCAAGAAATGAACCCAAGGCGATGTGGCCCCCGAAGAGCTGCTGTGGTTGCCCACGTGTCCCCACTCCCACTTGCTGCCCTGCCCAGAGTTTCCAAGAGGCTTGCCAGCACCAAGGATGCTGCTTCAGCCTTTTATTCATTTCAGCTGAAGCCAAAAAGCAAAGAAAAGAGGGAATCACGTGGCTGAAAGGGATTTTAAAACTCTGTCATTTACTTTCTTTTTTTTTTTTTAACATAACTCATCTGCCTTGCCAATAGCCCCTAAAACATGGGGGTCTCCAGACAGAACTTGCTGGAGGAAAGGCTCTTGCGCCGGCAGAAAGACAAGTAAGTGTAAGAGAAAGCAATGAAAAAGATTTATGGTCCCAATTTCCCTTTTCTTTTAGCAAGACCTGTCTCTTTATCAGAGCATTCAAATGAATCTCAGTCTCTTCTTTTGAATGTGTTCAGCTTCATCGGAGATACAGTAGGGCAGGTCTTAGAGCCCAGTTGTCTTCCTGATCAAGGACCAAACCTTTGAGACAAGGAGTAGTTACCTAATTTTCGCTGGCCCAGTAAATTTTTGATTCAGGGTGGGCAGCTAGAACTGGGGACCACCCAATGCTTTTTTCTGATCCCTGGACTCTGATCAGTCTGGGCTAGGAAACTTGGTCACTCTAGTCCGAAAGATCTAAATGGCATATTTTGGAAATATGTTATTGTTTCAAAAAATGTATCTGTCTAAAATTGTTCACCGGATTCAACCAAACACTTGGTCAGGACCCCCATTTTGAGACATTTAGACATATCCTGTGAGAAGCATCTCCCTTCTTAAACCTCAAGCTGTGCTCTCTCCCAAGGTGGGATCAGATGGTTGGACTCCAAGCGTTGGGCTTTGGCTCTGCTCTGCTAACTGCGGTTAGCTTTGCAAGGCTGCCTTTTATTTGGGACCTGTCATTTGGTTCCCTCCAGAAATTATGTTAATCACCAAACAATCTTCTTAAAATAACAGGAGTTTGTTGAGAACACAAGAATTTTAGAAAACAAAAACCAGACCATAAAACAAGAAACAAACTATTCCCATATGCAGCTGACTGAGCATGTCTATTTACCCTCTGTACAGCGAACCTCAATAATTTTAAGCTCCCTAAAACTCATCCTTCCCCACCTCTCCACAGAGGACCTCCAGTCCAGTTCTCCACAGTTTCTCTTCTTCACTCACTAATCTTTCTCTCTCCATTTCCTTCAGGCAAAGAGTCTAAAAGTCTCCGTTTTTTATTTGTAGCCCTTTGATCTGGTAACTCATTACTCGAGCAAAGTGACGGTCAGCTGGTTGGAGAGAGGAAATAGGTTTCACGAAGCTAGTAGCTTTTGCCATTGTCTTTTAAGTGTGTATAAGGTGTTTTTTAATCCAGGAAACCTTGTGATTGCTTTTGTGTTTTGTTCCAGCATTTCCTATTAAATTAGGGTAGTTTAATTTGACAGGAAAGTCTCATGACTCGTTGTAGCTATAGAGTAACTTAACTCCACTGACCTGCTTACACACTATATTTACTCAAATAATCCAGAATTAATACGCAATTCTTAGATTGTCACATAACAGCTTCACATCTGTGACTTTGCTGACACTCGAGCCTTGTTTGCTTTTCAGTGTCGCAGGGAGGAAGAATGAATACGAGGTTTGGAGAGTAACTGTAGACGGTCCCTGTGGGTTAGTTTGGTCATGTCAGAGCTTGAGTTTTCATGAGGTTATTACAGGCATGAAATAGCACCACAGCTTAACAGATTTGATTGGCACTTCCCGTTATAAAAGATCCATTTGGCCACTCAAGCTGTAACTTCTCTTGTGGATGTCTGTCTGTGTGGAAAATTTCAGACCAAACTTTGGAGCTGTTTCAGAGAACAAGGCTGAGGGAAAACACAATCTTTTGCCCACATGAATAACCATTTATCTGAAATACTTTAGGTAGCTCATCTTGTGGAAGAGGGGCTTGAGACTGGGAGAAGGCAGGGAAGGAGAGAGAAGACCTCCGGTGTGGATGACTTGGGATGTACGTCATCCTTGCACGATGGCGTGGTGCCACCCCAAGCAGAAGAGAAGAACTTCCTCTCCGTATCAGTGTCAGAAATAATGGCAATTTTGGAGTGGGGCACACTGCACTTAAGATGGCAAGACCCACATTTGCTCTCTATCTATCTCAGATGTTTCAGCTGGCTTGGAGTCAATCGCCAGCAACGCTGAGGTGTTTCCCTGCTCAGACGGCTCCCAAGGGAGCCTCTCTACGAGCAGGATTTGATGCGTGTACCTAGGTCTCCCTTTAGTGGTGATGTGCAGCAACTATAACTGCCAGGGACTGAGCCTACCTGCAGGGATCACTTCTTCAGCAGAGGTCATGGGGCTTTCACTGATGGTCATGGGTTTGGTCCGATTCACACTTCCGCAGTTAGCTAGCATGCTTTGAAATGCAGCCTCCCTACTCTTCTTCAGGCCAGCAATCAAGAGGTGGGAGGCAGGACACGACAGGGCATGAGGTTCTGGCCAAAGGAGAGGAGATGATCAGGAGGCTTTGGAGCAGGGGAAAGGTGCCCTGTCCTTCAATAGGTGGAAGAGCTTGGCAGGGGTGTGGGACTTGGCTGTAAAGGGAAGAGACATGGAAGAGGCTGAAGATGTGAAGGGAACGAAGCTTCTAGTGGCAAGGCAAAAGACAAGGAACAAAAAGCAGAATTTTCTTAGCTCCTGTGTCTCATTAAAAAAACCTCAGGAGAAAAACATTTATAGTGACAGAGCCAAGTTTAAAGATTTATGTGGCAAGACTTTGTGCTAAAAACATGAAAGATTCAGTAGCTAGTCACTACAGAAGTGCTGTGAGCCAAATTCTGAAAAACCTTAAAATTTGCCTTTTTTTTTATGGCGATGTTCAGTCCAGCACCTGCCCTCTCCTCTGACCGTACCCATTCTTTGCTTTTTCACAGGATGGAGGTACTGCTCTCCTCGCTGCTTGTCAGTACGGGCATGCAAAAGTAGTGGAAACTCTGTTGAAGCATGGTGCCAACATTCACGATCAACTTTACGTGAGTTATTTGACACAGATATTATGGACAACACTGGTGGTGGAACAAATGTGCTGTTGGTTGGACACCGGTAGATGCTCTGGCTCCGGCACAGCGAAGCATTTGCCAAACGTTGTGGTTTTATAGTACTCTGCTCTTCTCAGATGTGAATTTTGTTAACCGTCTGCTTTTCGTGATCCTGGGAGAAGTAGCACAAAATCAGAAAGGAAGTTTTGGCTGCCTTTTGGTTCATTATCTGTGTGAAGGATATGTACCAAATCTGGATCAGATTTGTGCTATCCGTTAGCCCTGAACAAAAGACCATGTCATGTTCTACCATGATTGGCATTGCAAACAGAAGAGTGAAGAGCTCTAAAGCCCCTGAGGTACTAGAGAATCAGTTCATCAGTTGTCTGCCAGAAAGAGTAGTAAAAGTTGAAATCTTTAAATATCTTTTAAATCTTTTTTTTTAAAATATCAGTTAAAATGATGTTACTTGGTATTTGTGCATCTCTAGCTTGTCAGTGCTTTGGGAGAAGAATGGTTAAAACGGCTGAACTGATGTTGTTTAGTTGACTTTTCAGAAAGCTGGCTTGAGCCAATGAAGCACTGGATTTAATTTACTCCAACAGAGTCACAAACAAGTTGAGCTTTTCAACGTTGAACAGAAACGACCGGCAGATTTT
>NW_009636270.1:18331-41639 GCF_000690535.1 Cariama cristata
CCCCAGGGATATACGATTTTTTTCAACCCTTTCCATGGGGTTTGCATCTGCAGGATGCTGTCACACTCAGGTCCCGTGAGTGTGCGTGGGAGCCGAGGGCTGGGGGCCACAGAATGGGAGCCGAGGGCTGGTGGCCACAGAAGCCACCGGCATGTGAGGGGCTGTGCGCTGGTTGCCCAGGGGGTCCCCATCTCTGTGCTGCCCTCACCCCACATTTATAAAGAAGGGTGTCCCACCCTCACTGCTGTGCCAATAGCGATTGCCTCTCTCATCTGAGGGCAGTGATTCACACCTCTGCAGGTAATCCCAGGCTTTACCTTTTGGTTTAAAAATAGCCGTGCTGCCACACCTGCAGACACTTACCTAGAAGTGAAGGCAGTAAAATAACTTCCTTGTTGTCTCTCCTGGAAATGAGCAATATTTGCAATTGGATTTAGAGACATATTTTTATTGCTCACAGCCATTGGGTAAAACCAATCAGAAGCAGCTGCTTAATCAAATAAGAACACAATCTCTTGAAAACGAGTGTTAGCCTGGCTCCTTTTGTGGGACATCGCCAAGCTGCATTTGCAAAGTGGTATCTGGCTGGCAGTTTCACTGGCACACGACCAAATGAGAGGGATTTTAAGCATGCGTTTCGGTAGTCCCCCCCAAACCATCAAGATAGATGCTGTAATCTTAAATTGACTCATGTGAGGGGTAGAGGAAAAGAGCAAACCCTACCTAAACAGTATTTCTTGCAGAAATATGTTATAGCCTTAAAGCAGCTTTCTCATTACAGCATCAATTCAAATCAAGCAAAAAAAAATAGTCACTTTTAAAACTTTCCCAATAGTCACTTTTAAAGTCACCCAAGGTTCTCCGTCTTGATTGATGCTACAATAAAGAGCTGAAAAAAAATAGTCACTTTTAAAATGGTTGGGTGATAGGGAACCCAAGGTTTCCGTCTTGATTGATGCTACAATAAAGAGCTCTTTTAATATTACACAACCTTATTTACTTTCTAAATGGAAGTGTTCTCACTATACCTGTCTCTGGAGGAAGCCTGCAAAGGACCTGGTACTGTCACCCTATTTCGTGTACTCACATAGCAACCGGAGAAAACAGCCCCTCAGAGGGCCCAGGGGTGTGCATTTGTAGTGCCAGGAGGCAATTCTCTTGTTTACCAGGACATTTGTCTTGAAATCAAGGTCAAACATTCTAGATACAGTCCCTGGGGCACTATATTCAGCTCATGCTTCACTAAGCCTATGCTGAGTTTTGGAGGAAGAGGAGTAGATAAGCAGTATCTGTCGGCGGACAACAGCGTTCGGTCCCGACATAGTGATATACCAACAAAGTCAACAACAGGTTTCCATGAAAATGCCCTGTATTTTGTGTTAAGTATATGCATGAGCTGGCATGAGATGTGTACTTGCACATCTGAGATGCAGTGAAGAGATTCATTTGTGCCTCTATTTAAACTAGAAGAGTGTCACCTCCTTGGAAAACTTGCCCTAGCATGCTCTGTGCTGAGTGCTGCGGATAGAAGATAGGTAAACACCTGTCCCAGCCTCAATGCAGATTTGCACTTCTAGTTGGTTGGATGGATTATAATGCTGTTTGAAAATTTTTCATCAAAAATACTTAATGAAATATGACTTTCAAATTGTTTTCCTAAGGAAGAAATTTCTGTGAAGTCAAATTCTGAGAACATCTGCACATGAAAGACACGTTGAGGAAAAATAAAATCCCATATTTTTTCACAATTTCTTCTTTCGCAAGCTTTTTGCAGGAAAATGTTGGTTTCTGATAGGGCTAATTTGCATGTGCTATTTTTACATTATTATATTACAGGTGAAGTCTCTTCCACAAGATGTGCCAGAGCAGTGGCATGGTAGTTGCTGGGGCAGCATGGTAGTAGGGCACAGTACTCGCTCCATCAGCCTCAAGGGCAGACGTTAGTGCTGGAGTCTCCAGTCTTACAAAGTACTTGAACATGTTTTCAGCATGTGTCTACATAGCAGAACGCTTCTGCATGAACATGTAAACGCTAAATGAACCTATATTGCTCTACAGAAATGAATTTCTAGTTATAGAATCATAGAATCATTATGGTTGGAAGAGACCTCAAAGATCATCAAGTCCAACCGTATACCCGATGCCACCATGCCCGCTAAACCCACTAAAGCATGTCTCAAAGCGCCACGTCTAAACTTTTTTTGAAAACGTTATGTGGATCAATGCTTCGATGAACTAGACTCTTAGTATTCCAGACCCAAGATTTAACGCTTGGTTTGATGTACGATGGGAGGCAGTACTTGTGCATACTGAATGAAAAAGTTACCATAGTTTGTTATGAACTAGACTTTGGATTTTGGTAATTATTTCTTGAGCATGGCTGTATATCTGCCGTTATACGGCATTATGGCTTAAGAATGAGAACTTGATTCAGTTTGGTTTAGTTTTGTGTGGAAAAACAGTATCATTTCAACATAGCGTAAGCGGGATGTATTTGTTCTTAGGATGGAGCTTCTGCAATTTTCCTGGCGGCACAAGGAGGCTATCTGGATGTCATCCGACTGCTGCTTTCTTCAGGCGCAAAGGTTAACCAGCCACGGCAGGTAGGCTCAACACTGGGGTCTAATTTTTCACAGTTATGAAAAATTAACACTGGAATTTTCTGCTGTGGAGGTGTTTCACTGGAAGGCAAATTGCGGCTGTGCCTGCATTCGTATTTTAGTTTAGATTGGTAATGTGGTTTTGAAGCGAGTACTCCCGTTGTTTCTGCTTGCATGCAAACTAGATCAGTTCTGGAAGAAGTGGAACTGGAAGCTCTGTTCTGGGTCTGCACCAGTTGCGTTTACACCCTAAAGCAGATCAAACTGCTGACTGATCCTTTGAACAGGTTTGAACCACATGCATGTTTGGGACCAAGCTAAACCAAAATAAAACCCTCCAGCTGTATATAATGTTGATGTAAGGGCCTTGCACTACCTCTTGCAACTACTGATCTGCTTCTGTTCTACCAAGTTACTCGTGAAGGTCTATGCAGCCTACCACATCCCTGCATTCCTTTGGAAATCCTTGGTAAAGCTTTTGAAAATCTGGGAACTCTAGTGGAGACAATACTAAATTCGGTATATTGAAATCACCAGGCCTTCAGTACTGTGGCTTTGGTGTTGAAGCTGATCTTTGACAAAAGCTTTTATTTTTAGTCTTATATTTTTTTAGTTTTACTTTGTGTCATCCCTCTGCACTCTGAAAATCAAGCACAGAATCATAGAATGGTTTGGGTTGGAAGAGACCTTTAAGGGTCATCTAGTCCAAGCCCCTGCCATGGGCAGGGACATCTTCAACTCCATCAGGTTGCTTAGAGACCCGTCCAGCCTGACCTGGAATGTGTCCGGGGATGGGGTATCTACCGCCTCTCTACCACCTGAGGGACACCACTTGTCACCGATCTCCATCTGAACATTGAGCCGTTACACGCATGAGTGTTACCTTCATCTCTGGAAGTTCTTGACACACGTGGAAAGCCTTGCCCTCCCCATTTCTAGCTACTTACTCTAGTGAGCCTGATCCTGCAAACACATATGACCGGTGGCAACCATAAGGATGAAATTAGCTCCTCTGTAGGCAGTGTTTGATCATTAAATGATATGTATGAGCTAGATTTGTGGCTGGTTCTGAGGTCCCTGCTAGGGGGCTAAGGGCTAGATCCACCTTGCATCCCTGCGTACTCGTGTTAGGTAAGGCTGCAGGAGACTTCCTAGGTGTTAAACTAACTATGGGATACATAAGCATACATGGTGTATAGAGACATATATAAAAGCTGTCTTGGTTTCCAAAAAAAGGGTCCCTTTATTGTTTAGCTGTTTCTTGAGTCTAAAATCAGTGCTTAAACAGCACATTTAGATGCTGCTTTGAGCAGCCAGATGCGGGAGTTGCACATCTAGCTGTACCCCCAGCAGGTAGAAATGTCTGGTTAGAGACAGGGCTTCCTAGGAACCTTTGCCTGCTTTGGGAGAGCCTCCCCTGGGGTCTGCGGAAACCCTGCAGGCAGGGTAGCTCTCCTGGGTCTTCACTGCACATTTTAAATTGATGAGCTAAGGTCTTGTCCTTGCCATCAGTCATGTATGTCTGCCAGGTGGCTGTGATCAATGACTGCAGCAAGCAAAAAATCAGCAGGCAAGAGCAAATGAACGTGAAAACTCTAATAACAGGGGACAACGTGGCATGTGACAGGCTTTGCCAGGTATTTTCAGTATTTCCTTTCATCTGCACCAAAAGCCTGACAAGTCACAGCCTGGCAGCAGAGATTGATCTGTTTTACTTCTGCTGCATCTGTAGGTCTGCGTAGCCTCCTTGCTGCTCCTGTAGCGTGAGGAAAATGGATAAATATTTTATGTGCCCAGACTAAAGTAATTTTCCTGCTGCCTCTTCCCCCACCTCTCCAGCACCAGAGCTGTGCTGGCAGCTACTCCTTGGACTGATGCTTTACCTGCTCCTAGGCTGCCTCCACACTGTCTCCCGAGATCAAGAAATGTTAAAAGCTGTTAATTAATGCAGTCTAAAAGATCAATGTAGAAGGATAGACTGAGGTATGCATTAATGCCCTTTGAGTCGGTCAAAATAAAGTTGGGGAGCCTCAGATTTAGCTGAACCATGTTGCCATAAAAACTGCATTCCGTTAACCATAATTATAATGGAGCTAATTCTTTCTGACAATATTTTTTTAGCTCTCTAATTCAATTTCTACAACACAATGTTTCATGAGGCATTTTTAAATGCCTTAGTTGAGGCGAAGACTTGCCTCTGTGTGAATGTTCCTCCTGGCTCTGTTTCATCTCCGGCAGGACAGGCTTACTTTGCTTCAGGGTACCTCCGATCCCTGCTAAGATTATGCCTGGATAAGTCCGTGGCATTTGTATTTGGGCTCACTGTAATCTGAAACTTTTCCTTAACAAATGGAACATTTTTACTGTTTAATTAGTAAAGTAATGGTTGGATGGACTTCAGTCTCTTTCTTACTAACAAACAAATTTGTACTTTGTTCGAAGGTGGCATGTTGGGCATGAGGAATGTAGCTCTAGATGGGGCAGCTGCGATGCCAGATGACTTGCTGTCGGTGACAAGCTACGTTGCTCTCACTGCATTGCTCTCGCTGCTGTCAGAAACTTTTCTAAGCCATGTAACATCAAATACAGGGCTGCAGATTGCCAAATGTGAGTTCATGCTTCTCCTTCCTCATGGTACCCAGGTCTTCCCCTCTACCTTGTGAATTTGAGGGCTTAATTCACGTGCCTGGGTGCGTGCATCTGCCTTGTATGTCTCATCCTGCTGCTGCAGCGGGTACCAGCTCCCCTTCAGTCCTGCGTCCCATCTCCCACTCCCACACGGGTGCTCCTGACGCCGCAGAGCATCTCGGATGGTGCTGGCTCTCTGTGTGCAGGCCCTTCAGCTCAGCTCTCACAAGACCAAATAGTGAAGCTTCTTGGCGAGTTTCTTCCCTGGCAATGTCATTTCTCTTGGATTTTAGCCACCTTCTGTTCTTTCTGAGATTGCGGAGCTGGGCAGGAATTCTTTTGTCATCTTTTTGTCTAGACAGAGCTGGGGGCAGTGTCTGAAGCCCAGTGCGGGAGATGCTTCTTTGCTTCTCCAACTCAAAATCAAAGGGAAAAGATCATTTGCCAATGAATTTTACACTGTTTTGGCAGCCTGTGTCCCAGCAGGCTTTAGTCTGACTGGCTAAGCAGATTCAAAATACTCTGAAAATTAATGTTTTTTTCTTAACGCATGATATGCAATTACACATATATGTAAGTCAGTAAACCTACATAGAGTGTAACTTCAGACAAGCGAGCAATTTGCTATTAGCAAGAATTTAGCTGGTGTAGCGGTGCGAGTGGATGGATGGGCAGAACAGTGGAGGAGACGATGCTGAGTAGCCTGAGAGTAGGGTCTCTCTCTCCCTGGGAGTCCTCACTGGGAATTTGAGGGGTATTTCACCTCCCACCCTAATCTGGCCCTTTCTAAAACGCCAAGCCACAAATGTTGAGAGCTGCAAAGCAAAGTCATTAGTTAATGGGTAAGAGAAAGAGCATCAGAAATTGCGGTCGGAGTATGTTTGGAACAGCTGGCTGCTGGGTGTAACAAGATGTAGTCCGTATATACTAGCTTGTAATCAAATATGGAAATAAGCGGAGGTTAAAAACATATGGGGTATTTAACACTGTTCTAGGAGTGTAATGGTCTACAGAGGGACAGGGAAAGGAAAGTAGTTTTTGAACTGTGTCTTTCCCTGTTCTTACTTTCTTCCTGACTCATCTCCAAGCCCTAATATCTGGTTACACAGGAATTCTCATGTAGCCCCATAGTACAACGTAATATCTGGTTTGTACCATACACCAACATCAAAATGGACAGAAATCTCATCTACTCCATGTAAATATTAAATGCTTTTGAATAAACCTGCATGTTAGATGCTGTTTGCTTAAGAGAGAAGCTGACAATAGTCAATGTGAGCCCACCACCAGCTTCATCGTCTTTCTTCTCTTCAGGCTAAGTCCCCCCAGACAGTCACTCTGTCTCACAACGTGTTTTTGCCTCTAGCCTGTAACTGAGATACTGAGGGTGATGTCCAACAGCAGTACTATTAGGGACAGTTAATGATAACAGTGATAGTAGCCAATACTTGTATTTCCTTCTGCTCCTTTTCATTTATACCTGAAAACGAGAGTTGTCCTTACAAACTTCACTGTGAGTAAAAGAAAGCTGCTGTGTTCCCTCTGCTGTGCTTGTGCTTGCATTTCTTGCGTAAATAGAAGCGTGGGTTTGCAGAGCATTGGTTCTTCGTGCAGATTAAATTGTATAAGCTGCTCTCAGATATTTTCCAAGTTTTACAGGCTTTTTCGGTGCCCCTATTGCTATTTTCTAGAGCCCTCTGGTGGGGGGAGATTAGAAAAAATATGAAGTGTCAGCTCCCTGGCAGGGAAAACACTATATATTGGAGAGGGACAGTTTTTGCCATCACGCTAACACGGCATATGCTGTATACAAGAGAGCCTTTCTTATTTTTGAATCACAAAGAACACTCATTGTACTAACAGGGTATGAGGTCAGTCACTAATTTCAATGAGTTAATTTATAAAGAAATGATACAAGTGTGGGCAAAGATCCTGTTCCTCACCATTTGAGAAGACTGAAGATCTCAGGATATGCATTTGCTCTTTCTCAGAATCAGAAAAGGGAAGCCCAGAATATTATATCAAAGGAAGAAATAACTTTTCTGTTTCTTCCAAAGGATTAAGTCACTAGCCCATAGGAAGCAAAAAACTGGTTCAACAATGGTTTTTTGGATTGCATCAGCAAGTCATATGAATCTTCAGCTGGCACTGAGGAGAGAGATTGCTTCTTTGATCAAGGTGGAAATACCTTATTTAAAGTAAAACGTTGTTTTCTTCTGAAACTTCTCATTAAGGCTCTTTTGGAAGCCCCAGTGTATTTTGTCTTCAGGCTGCTGAGGGCGGCGAGGGGAACTGGCGAGCGCTGAAGGCAGAAGCAAGCACCCCGCTACGTGAGGCCTCGCTTTTACGTTAGAGTCCGTACAGGCAAAGCCTTTCGTTAAAGGCCCACGAGAATCAGTTTGGCACCACATCACCGCTGGAGTCCTTCTGCAGTCTGGAGAATCAAACCATTTAGAAGCAAAAGGACGAAAAGACCCAAAACTAAATTCTAATTGAGATGAGAGATACTTCTAGTGCTTCAACTCACCTTTGCCTTTGGGATGGAAATCCGTCACAAAGTTGAGCTTATTCTGAATGTGCATTTTATTTTCTGAGGCTTTCTGCATGATTGCATAAGACAATTTTTCCAAACCAGATTGTTTCATGCTGGATTCCTTGATAATTGCCTTGTTTTCTAGTGGAGTTCTTGAAGATAAAATTTGCGAAATACTCATCATCACTGTAAGGCAGGATGTTTTTACCAAATTCCCTGAGGGTGGATAATATAACTTAATATTGAAAGTTGGTGATCGTCTTGTATTGCTCCTTAGCTTCTATAAACCACTTCCACTCCATGTACAGAGACCCAGCTGCAGAATCTACCCATGCATGCTGAGATTTGCCTGTATCTTAGAATCACAGAATCATAGAATGGTTTCGGTTGGAAAGGACCTTTAAGGGTCACCCAGTCCAACCACCTCTGCCATGGGCAGGGGCATCTTCAACTCCATCAGGTTGCTCAGAGCCCCATCCAGCCTGACCCGGAATATTTCCATGGACGAAGCATCTACCGCCTCTCTGGGCAACCAGTGCCAGTGTTTCACCACCCTCATTGTGAAAAATTTCTTTCTTATATCTAGTCTAAATCTCCCTTCCTTTAGTCTAAAACCATTACCCCTTGTCCTGTCGCAACAGGCCCTGCTAAAAAGTCTGTCCCATCTTTCTTATAAGCCCCCTTTAATGCTGGAAGGCTGCTCTGAGGTCTTCCTGGGCCCTTCTCTTCTCCCTCTTCTGTCACATCTAGCCACCTAGAGTTCAAAGTACCCAGGATACCTTTGGCCTTTACATTTCAAACTTCCCCCTGTATTTTAGGCACAGCTGGTAAGCCAGAGAGGGCTTTAACTGTTCACAGAGCAATGCACGTTTCAAACCAACTATGCAAAAGAAAGCAGCTAAGGGTGGCTCTGCTCCTGGAGCGGTTCTGACCTGATACACCGAGTTCCCATGTGCTTTTGGAAGCAGCTCTGTGTATCTCTATCTGTGATGCAGGGTTTAATTGAGGAATTAGAAGTACATCCATTCCAGTAGGCAGGCTTGGGCGATAAAATACGAGGGAGGACAGGATCTCAAAGTGAATCCATTAGCAGTCGTATTTGGTTTGCAGGATGGGACGGCTCCGTTGTGGATTGCATCGCAGATGGGTCACAGTGAAGTGGTGCGAGTCATGCTCCTCCGGGGAGCGGAGCGAGACGCTGCGCGGGACGTGAGTAGCACTTCTTCCTTCACCTTAATGCCTCCTAGCTTTTTTTTGAGGCTGCAAATCTACCTGAATGGAGGCCTGGTGACTCCAGTCCATCCTGTTTGCCAGGTTGTAAAGTCCCACCATGGGCTCCCTTTTTCTGGAACAGCTTCCTGGGGGGACCCTCTGGACTAAGGGAATGAAAATATCCATATAAATGAGAGACAAAGATGATATATGGTGTCTCTGGTTCATTTTACCCTGAAGTTTTCACCTGCCAGAGGAACAATCCTCCAGATGCCCTAAACCCAGCAGCATATGCTGTGGAGGTGTCTCCTCAAAGACGATGAGCAGAGGACACCCTCCTCTCCGAGGGGTGGGGGAGAGCCGGCGTTCCCCTCCAGCCATGGGGAATGCAGGTAAAGCCTTGGTGACAACTGAACTGCCCTTCCTCCCTCTTTCAAAGGACGGTACGACTGCTTTACTGAAGGCTGCCATTAAAGGGTACAACAACGTGATAGAAGAGTTGCTGAAATTCTCTCCCACACTTGGCCTGCTGAAGGTTGGTAGTGAAACACGCAGATTTTTAGGCTGAAACTCAAGAAGGCAAAGGGTCTGATGAAAGACCTGGCATTTATGACCATGCCAGTGGAAGACGATAAGGAACTTGAGCCCAAAAAAGTCCAAGAAAAAAATGACATTATCTTATTTAGCCTTTAATGCCACACACAAGTGAATCTTTTCAAATGAAATTGTGAATTTGATTTTTGGAATGAGGAAGCACATTGTGTCATAGAAGGAATTCTCCTGCTTTTCATCATCTGATTTTATTTCTACTGTAAATGGATTGCTCTCGACACTGCAGATTTTAGCATTATACCCTGTCCTGTATTGCATTTAGTCAGCAAAATAATAACCTAAGAAATCTGTTGTGAACAGATTCTCTACTTGATTTTGTTTTCCTCTGAATTCAAAAAGCGAGTTCAAAAATAACAGATATTTGGAAGCTGCTTTGCAATAGCTGCTCTAATTTTATGTGCCTATAAATCGCACACTTTGATAGCCTCTGTGCGTGCAACTAATTGGCAATTTTGATGTACTTGAAAATCAGGTGGCATTAGCCTAGTTCTTAATTACAAGTATGAAATAGCTTCGACACTTATTTGAACTGTCAGTTTGCAGCCACAAACAAAAGGCCAGCCATAAAAAACTCACCATTCAGCTGCCTGACATTGAGACCATTAATCACCGGAGAAAGACGATAAAATGCACAGATGGTTTCCATTACTGCTTGCGCTTCTGTTTCACTTGCTAACGGCTGATTTTGCCAGGCAGAAGCAAGCGCTGCGTTCATCTCACCTCTAATCTATGGACAAGGGTAATTTTTAAAAGGAAATATTGCTGTGGTAAAGTGAACTTGACTCTCATTTTTATTAAGCATTTAAAATCATCTCCTTCATAGCACCCTGTCTAAATCAGATCCTATACCTTTGGTGAGTTAATCTCTTCCATGTTGCTTTTTTCTTGTCTGTAGGTTTGTCCTTTGCAAACATTTGTGTTTCACTGCCTTTTGCCTTCTTCCCATGCACGGTACAAACCTCTCCGTTGGTATTTTCTAGAACGGGACCTCTGCTCTCCACGCGGCCGTCCTGAGTGGCAACGCAAGGACAGTGGCTCTGCTCCTCGAAGCAGGAGCGGACCCGTGCCTGAGGAACAAGGTACGTCCTGGCACGCCGTCACGGGCGAGGAGCCGGTGGGGAGCACCGGGCGGAGAAGCCACGTGTGCCACAGAGGCGGTGGCAGCACCCGTTTCTGTCTTGGTCCATGGTTGCCTCTTGATCCTCTCCTGAAGCTTCCTCCGTCGGGTCCGTTCGTTGCTGTATACAAGTATCTATAAGGGTGCTAGGCGGTGCCACTGGTGACGCCGGTTCTTCTGAGGTTACATCAATCTAAGAAGAATCAAACCATGCACTCGCTCGCTCAAGCACCACAGGTTAAATTGTTGACTATAACTAGTCATGGGCTAGCTAGGTTGCATTTTAAGGAACATTAATTCGTTACTTTTTTGATAAGTCATAAGTTATATTCATATCTCCATACAGATGTGTAAGAAGGATATTTCTGCAGCAAGAGAAATGTGTATCTGGGTGCCTTTGATAAGAAAACTTGGTTAGAATTCAGCACATTGCTAATACAAAAAAATATCCCAAATTACATGCACCTTTCCTGTATCTTATTGTAAATCTGTTCCTTTACTGGCATAGTTTCATATTCTTTTTATAACAGCAACTTTATTGCAGAAAACTTGTCTCGGTTTTATTTTAACCTGACATGTTTGATAACTTCCACAAAAATGTCTTCTTCTGACTTGTGTTTATGAACTATTTGCCGCTAGTATTTGACATCTAGCTGGGTTTGTTAAGCTGTGAATGGGTGGTCTGGTATTTACTTCTGGTTTATGACTGAGTGAATGAAAGTTTGTCACACCAGTAATCCAACACATACCTTCTAAATGTTTTGATCATTTAATATAAAACCTGTGCCTGTTATTTCTGTGTCATCCCACTTGATGGCAGTGGATTTAATGCCACTCACGCAGTAGTTCGTGCCACAGGCATTTTGTTTGGATACTCTCATCCGAACAACGTGCAAGAATTGTCTTGACGGTGATTTGCAGCAGGAGGTTTTGCAGTATAAGAAAGTCTGTGGCTGTAACCTCTCCTACTGATTTTTTTTTAAATAACATGCAATTTGGCACGACAGAGCACACTTGCAGGACAGAATTACTGATTTTCAGAAAGAAGTAGCTTCATTATAAATACTTTATGTTACCAAAATTGTATTCAGTAAATACAGAAGACCAAACTCTGATGTTCTATTATCGATCCTAGAGAATAGTGCTGACTATTTCACAGCAATTAAAGTC
The DNA here is from genome assembly GCF_000690535.1 of Cariama cristata. Lineage (NCBI taxonomy): Eukaryota > Metazoa > Chordata > Aves > Cariamiformes > Cariamidae > Cariama > Cariama cristata. The sequence goes on from NW_009636270.1 coordinate 30,204, forward strand.
TTTCCTTGGATTTTTACGGACTTTGGTACTTAAAGACCTACCTTGTCTCCCCTCAAAATTCAGCAGCTATGCTCCCTGTTACTTCTGCGGCAGAAGCACAGGGAACCCAAGGGACACTATTTAGCCTGGACAGTCAGCAAAAACAAGCTGACCACTCAAATCCCACACTGGGATTATTTTGAAGATTTAAGTGAGACTTGCACACTGAAAGGTGATTTCTTAATGTATCTCCAACAGTGGTGCAGACAACACTGGAATAAACACATCATTATAATTCCCAGTACCATCTTCTTTGGAGTTTAATGCTTTAAAACCATGTTGGGGAAATACTCATTAATTTCTGCTAACCTCAAGGTTTCTTCGTTCCAGGCAAACGAACTGCCAGCAGAACTAACGAAAAATGAACGCATCCTTCGACTCCTCCGGATGAAGGAAAAGCAAAGGAAAAGCTAATGCAGCCCTGTAGCAAATTCAATCTGACAGAGATGTGCCCTGACCACAGTAGCATGACAGTAAACCTAGGTTGCCCGAGAAGGGCTTGTTGGAACAGTTTGCAGAACTGACTAGCCTCTCCAGTACACACTCCCTGAATGTGCGAGGTCCTTGCCACGGGCTGGGACCTCCGCCTGGCATCGCTGAACACAGGACTGTGAGGAGAGCAGGATTTGGCCTGGGAGCTGCGTTTGCACTGCAGCCCTGCCTGTACTCCAGGATCCCACCGGTCCCAGCACTGACGTTTGCTCCTCCACGCCTGCAGCATACGCATCCCCACATGTGTGAACGCTCCCGCCGTTTCAGACACACGTCCCCGTACTGGCACGGCCACACACCTAAGCACTGATGTTTGCTCCTCCACGCCTGTAGCATATGCGTCCCCACACGTGTGAACGCTCCTGCCGTTTCAGACATACGTCCCCGTACTGGCACGGCCACACACCTGTAACGGGTGCTTTGGGGCACACGTGTGGGTCGGGAGCGCTCGGCCCTTGTGCCAAAAGGATGCCCAGACCTCTCAGCTGTTTGGATGCAGTTGGTCCTGGAGCAGCCCCACGGTGCCACTGCCCTCCCTTTGCTGACAGTGCTAGCTCAGACCATTCCTCTCTACCTCCGAGTGCCGCATGGGGCTAGAGGTGAGATCCCACCTGCGACATCCCAACAGGATAAGTCCTTCTGCCAGTCCAGACTTTGGTTACTACATGAAGCTCCATAAAAATGATCCAGAGCATTACAAATTATGCCAAAAGCTGCCGACCAAACAATAAGCAAGGAGTCGTCCTCCTCAGTTGTAGCATCTTGATCTGTCAATCTGCCCAGCAACAGAAACACAGCAGAGCAGTCAACAGCATTTTGCAATGCGTACGCAGCGCTGTGGGGATCCATCCCCAACCCTACAGTCTCTATACATGCATTTTTGTGGGTAGGGGAGGACCGGTTACTGAGCAAACCAACCAGGGCGTATCATTCACCGTCATGAGTACATGAGAAATTTAGCTGTTGGTCACAACAGCACAGATGCTATACAAGTGGTATACGTATGTTCTGCACACGCATGTATGTGACACTGGTTTAGTACCACAGCTACTATGCAATGCACTTGTTCCCCAGGTCTGTGATGGGAGCTAAAGGAGAAGTGTGCACTGTTGCACACCTGGTGAGAGGGTTACACGTAGCCGTACTCGAGCAGGCCCGCTAATTAGTGCAGGCACAGAAAATGAACTCTCAACAGCAATTTTGGCCTTTGTTGTGGTTGAGAAGGCAGTGCAAATTGTAGATGGTTTGTGAAGAGCTATGTTTTAACCATATTGCTGTAAGACACCACATTAAAAACCAGTCATTTTCGCAGTATAAACAGTATATGCCACGTCCTGTTAGCCACAAAAACATTAGAGATTATTTTACAGTGAGTTGAGGTATAAAGTTAGTTCAGTACATAAATCCAGGTGCTTTACCTGCCTTCAAACCTTGGCAGATTACTGAAAAATTGCTTTAAAAGTTGAAGCCAGAGAAGACTGTAAGGAAACAAATTATTCTCTGCTTGAAAAATGTCTGCCTAGGATTCAGCTGAACTGTTGCACTTTCGCTTCAGTGAGTTAAAAAAAAAACAAGCTAGCACAAATGAATGTAGTTTACTTAGCGCAGATTAGCCATATATATATATATATATATATATAACCAAATCATCAAGTTATTCTTTTTGTGAGTAAGTTAGGTAAGAAGTCAGGGTTCTGGTGATGAGAACAGAAGTGGGCGTACCTTTGCTTGCAAGCTGGAATTGCTGTTCAATTTCTATTCAGCATTAGAAAGGAAAGTTTTAAGTTTTCCAACATTATAAGAAGACATCAGAGAAATCTATTTGTTTAGGTAACTCATGCTGCTGTATTTTTAAATTAAAATAATGTTGTGCCTAACAGAAGCTTGCAGACGAACTGGTACAGAACCAAAGAATTACACAAGATGCTTAGAGGATGATTGTATCCAGGGTTAAGTTCTGCCAAAGACTAAAAAATACTGAACATGCAGAAATCTCAAGAGCCTTATTGGGAACTTAAGTTGCACAGCATTACATGGTACTGGACTCTAACTTCTTTAACAAGCAACACTGGAGAGAATAGGTTTATTTGGAGCCCGCAGTGGGTTGAAGAGACTGTTTTGGAGAATGCTAGAAGATGCGTGTCTGCTCCCCACCATTTAGATTAGGACCTTCCAAGTTGTACGTCCAGCTGCCCCCATGACCGGCCACCGCATGCAACAAGCAAAGAACACCTGGGATGCTGTGTCCCCTACAGAGCATCTGCTGCCCTTCTTCTGAGAAGATGCAGTTACCAGTCCTCTTTTTTTGAGTCATATTGGGCTATAACTGGCTGTTCTTTTTTCTAAACAAAATTTGAAATGTGAGGCTAGCGCAGGTTGAAGGGAGAGGCTTGTAGCTCCCTCCTCGCTCGCCTTAGTGCCGGCGGGTACGGCACAGAGGCTGTGTTGGGGCTCTGTGGTGGAGAACCAGCAGCAAAGTCTGTCTCTGCCCTGTTCAGGCTGAAGTTGAATCTAGCTTCAGCAAAGACACTCTTCAGCCAACACGGGAGTTTTAGGCAGGGAAACCTTCCTGTTGGGAACCTCTGTTTCATCGCAGAGCCTTGGGAGAGAGAGCCTGGATTTAGTTTTGGGTTCCCCGTAACTAAAAGGTGCTTATTCCCCCTGTAGATGGGCTTGAAAGTTGCAATACTGTTTCTCACCATGCAATTAACCTTTTCACAAAGAAACCTTAATAATTCTTCGTGTTTATGTAGCTGCTGTTATCTTTAAAGTGCTCAGTAAATACTGCTGTGGTTTGTTTGTTGTTCTAAAACGGAAACCTGCTTTCCCTTTGTGGCTGAAGTGATTCACTAATATTGACAGTAGTTCTTGGCATAGTTGTCACGCCTTCTGTGCAAGGCTTTCCAAGTGCTCTGCAGACACCATTACCTTTGTACGTTCCAAAATGCATTGCTGGGGGAGGCAGGGAAATGGATGATTTCATTTACACACCAGTGAAATGCAGCAGCTGTTCATCAGTTCATGTCAACAGACGATTAAATTTCGATTAGAAATTAAGGGGCACCAAATCCATTTCATAGACGGCAGGATGAAGGTAGGCACCATATAATGATGTGAAATCGAACCGGGATCGGACAACAGGACAAACTGAGTTTGGGGGCTGGACTTTGGGGTTTCTTTCCCCCAAAAGTGCCGTACATATATATCCATCTTACACCCCCAAAAAATCAGCTCCACTAGCACACTGCTTTTAGGCTTGCCTGTCTGCGTATTCAGATCCAGGGTCCCAGACTGCTGTCCTCTCCACCTGGGATTTATGCCGGGGCTGTAGCCTGGTGAGTACAAAGGATGTGCAACCAAGAACAGGCTACACAAATCAGTCAAGGAAAAGGATAGGGTATTTTTCTTCTATTTCACTAGTATCATGCCATTGTAGGATGGGGATGAGCACAAGGAAAGGCCCACGGGGTATAGAGAGAAGTGGCAACCCATCAGTGACATGGCAGTGATGTAGCCTCAGAGGTCCCAAACACACGGAGCCCTTTGTTTAAGATGATCGTTGCAGTGCAGCGTGCAGGGACATCTGTTTAGTAATGATACAGAAGGCAATGTGGTACCTCCTGACTTGCACATGCTGTTCTTCCCTTGGAGCGAAACCGTCTCACTCTTGATCCACCCACCTTGGTTTGGTTTAGAAGAGCTGAGAGGATTAGAGCACCAGATCAATCAGCTGCGAGTCATATTTAATGCACTTTAACAACGATGATTGTTTGTCTCAAAGTCAGCGCCTAATTGCAAGAATAATTCGCGTTTCTTTATTCAGCCAGTCATGGTGACTACTGGGAATTCCATAAGTAAACCAAATCTTGTGTTGTCTCAGAAATTTCAGAATTGTTGTACAGAATATGAGACAGCACAAACCCCAGCCCATTTCTACGATACTTAATATGAACACTGAACAGACATAAAATACTGCCTTTGTCTGCAACCCTTGAGTCAGCGGTGTAAAAATGCTAACTTTTGCTACGAGTCCAACCAAAGATTACACACAAGGCTCTTTTTTTTCCAGCAATGGAACATTGTACTGCACACACGGGACTAAATGGAGTTGTGCCTTCTCACAGCAGCTCTGCATTTGATCCTTAGGAATGTCACAACAGTTTCATGCTTTTCTGAATTCCACAGTTTGTTTTGACCTGCCCTTTTATGCATTTCATGAAACCTATAGAAATTTATGTAACTCCACGTAAGACTAATATTCTGCAACAGGAATGTGGCTTTGCTAAAACACATTTTTCCATACCATCATTTCAATAAAAATTAATATACTACTTGCGTTATCTCTTCTGCATACCTCAATATTTCATTCCTTTCTTCTGTATTCTACCCTTTCTCTTTATAGAATACCAGAATTAATGTCCTATTTATGTAAAGACCACTTTGTTCTATTCCACTTGATTGATTAGACTTTTATTATTTTCCAGGTCTTTACAGATGAGATAGCATTCACAAAACAAATAAAGCCAATGCCCTGGCTTGAGGAACAGGAAAACTTAATTTAACATGACATAACAAAGTTTGTTTCAAAGATCCAGACGTCACTGACAGACTCCTCTTGACATTAATATCCATTAGGTCAGATCTGAAGGGAAGATTATAAAAAGCAACTTCAGAACCAAAGGAATAAGACTATACTTTTATTCAGTTAGTCAAACATGTCTTGGTGATTCTGTTATTATTCCTAAATGTAAAACTGGCCCTTACCCTGATCTGACCTACTTCAGTTAAAAAAAAGTCAATACCCCGCTGATATGCTTATTAGGGTATGCAGTGGATTATGCGCATTATAAAAGGGGAAAAGACTCTACACTGAAAACCGTAATTTTGACCTTGTGTTTGACCTCCCAGGCTTTTTGCCTTGTTCCTACAATTTTCTATTGTGATGAGCTACATTTTGAATCATCGGCAAAAATTCCTGCAGCCACAACTCAGTAAAGCATCTCCATCTATTCGGAGCATATCAAGAGAAAGTGCTGTGACTTGTTCGTGGCCTAAATCACTACAAAGGATGATTTCTGGTAGTGGAAATCTCCTTAATTTTGCACATGAAAGCACAACAAAACAGCATCAAGAGGCTGAAATTAGGTAAGTTCAAACTTCAAGCTGTGGATTTTCAAGAGTGAGGATAATTGTCTATTGAAACAAATTGCTGAGATGATTCCTTCATCGTTTGAGTTTTAAAAAAAAAAACAATTACTTTTCATTCTGAAAGATGCGTTTCACATGAAATATTTTGTGTTTCACACAGGAATTACTGGATGAAATTATATGATATGCAGGAACTAACATTATGTATCATAAAAGTCTCCTTGATCTTAAAAGATATGAATCAATACACTTTTTGCTTTATCTCCTCAGTGATTTAAAGAGATGCTAACTCTCATGAGGTCAATAACAAGACCATATGCCTAGCAACTGTGGCTGTAGTTGCATAGCAAAATGAAATCGGAGACACACACCTAAGTTATCTCCAAGTAATCCATTTTGCTCTCATAAAGGTGACAAGGCATTTTAACTGGACTAATGCTTTAATGTCCTGCTTTTAATGTCAAGTCAGTTCGCTTAGAGCTGGCAGAAGGGCTGTGTAGTGCTGCACCTTGCCAGGGAACAGGGATCAGCAGAACAAGCCGGGATGTGCCCATGGGGAACACAGCTAAGCCAGGAAGGAACCAAGGATGCAACTTTTTGCTATGGCAAGTGTTTCCCTGGCTTGGATGCGCAGATGGAGCGTGACACTAACCTCCAATACAGACCTGAAACAGACCGTGACCTTATATATACTGCACAGACGTGTTCTTGTGTGGTATATACGTATGCATGTATGCATACATACTTTGTATCCAGTGTATGGGTATTACTATCTGGGTACAGTATATGGGTCTATAATCCCCTTGGAAGAGTGATACCAGAACCTCGTGGTGTGCTTGTCCAGACTACCTCACATGAAGAGGCAGAACAACTATTCCACTTTCTGAAGACTCCAAGAACTTTCTCTGCAGGCGCTCCCTTGGCCACGCTGCTGCATCGGCCCCTACTCACTGGGACAAACTGTTATAAAACTGACAAAATGTCTTCAAGTCCAACCATAAACAGGCTGTTTCTCAGGTGTATTGTGGCTCATAAAACTGTCTCCTGTTCCTCCTGCCAAGTCAGATGTTGGTAGTGCCCTCAGGGACTCCCCTGTGACATTTCTGCCCATATTCTCCACTTCGACAGCAAACCCTGAGTTACCAAGTGGCAGCACGCTGCTCGCAGGGACTCCGTAAATCAACGTTAATGCAAACCATGACCCACGCACAGCCATTAATAGCTCAAACCTTGAATTTGTTCATGTATCAGTGCTTATGCACATTATTCGGCACGAGTACACGCTGCACCTATTTGCTCACAGCCACAAGAGCAGCGCGTCTCCAGACCCTGCTGCAGTAATAAGCTGCATTTCTACAGCGTTTTCCCTCAACAGTTCACCGGTTGACATCTGGGTTTGGAGCTCTTGGGCCACACGTTGCCATCCATTTGGCACCACTTTACAGAATAGGAAACTGAGGCGGTTGGAACCTGTGCAGATCATTCAGCAAGTTTGTAGCAAGACTGGAACAAACTTTGAATTGTTTGAATTCAAGTCCCAAGCTTTTCCTACCAGGCAATAAATAACTTTGCCTAATTGTAATAAAAATGAACAAGTTTCAATAACTTCAATGATAAATGCAGAAAAGATGTGATCTTAAAGAGTGACTATAAGACTTTCTAAGGTTAGATAGGGACACACCAGCACAGGTCGGTAGAGCAGCCATCAGAATACACTAGGGCAGATAGAAAGATGAAAAGATAAAAAGACTTGATTCAGCATCACCTGACATTCTACTTGTATATTTAAGTGAGTACTGGCAGCATCAAGCAGATTGCTGTCAGCCCCCTCAGTCTGATTTGATCCCACATGGGAAGTCTGAAGCCAAGAGCATCTGACCAAAGTAAGAGGTACACTGAGGTGCGTATAATTAAAAGGTGAGTAGGCCTCCATGGGTGAGCAACGCTGACAAATGCGAGCTGATGAAAAGCATATGATTTGCTTACAACAGCAAATAGGGAACACCAGCTTTGTTTAGTACAAGTAGTATTCTGGTTTAGCTGGAAAAACAGTGTTGGAACAAGCTATAGTGGTTTGGGCTGGCTCTACAAAAAAATGGAGGTGTGAGAAACTGGGTGAAACTTCTCACCCACCTGTTGCAGCTTGTCTTCACACAGATTGCAAGGCGTCCAAGGAGAGTAGCCTGCTTTCCCATGGGCTTGTGCAGGGTGTTGCTTAACGTAGCTCCCACTTCTTGCAAGTGCCTCTGGGTGCTATCGCAATAGAAATAATAAAGGCTCATCATAAATTATGGAGAATTAACTGCGATGGACATTTTAATTGATTTTGCTGCAAAGTGATCACGTACTGTGTTTCCATTTGTATGCACAAGTCATTCGCCAGACAGATTGCCATCTAGAAATTGCAAGGTCATTACCACCAGGCGCTTGAGTTTCTAGTGGAAGTGGCAACACAGGTTTCATTTCTGCGTTGAGTAAAGGGACGGATACACAGTAAGGCCTACACCTCTGAAGGCAACGCTCAGGTCTTTCTGTCAAAGACGTAGAACAGAACAAAACAAGCAGCTGTTTTACACGAGCTTCCCGGCAGGCACCTTTACACCATTCAGGGTATCCAGTGAGGGAAAAATCCTAATGGACAACTAAAGGACTTGTTTGGTGTGATGGAGACACCAAGTGACACCCTACATGATGAATTAATATTGGTCTCTTCTTCCAGGCAGCAAAATTTAGTTTTGTATACGCTGCTGAGAAGCAGAATAAGTATTCCCCATTAGCTTTCCAAGCGGACAGTCTCTAACAGCTGTGCATAATCCTGGGTTTAAAAGGGAACCTTGTAAGACATAACTTGATACATGTCCTTCAACAAGAGCAGCTGGGAGTGGGGACAGTCTCTTCTGGGCCATATGTACCACAGACAAGGCAATGAGCTGTTGGCAGCATTGATGTGAGTCAACTCTGCAGGGCTACTTTTTCCTTGCCTGGAAGGAAAGAGAGAACTTTAAGATGACACAGTCAACGGTGCCAACTTTATCATCGATAACACTCATGCAACTACACTTAAATGCCCAGGAGCTGCTAGAGATAGCTCTGGTCCTCATCCCCTGAATATGGCATGTGGCTGCGATGAAGACCGAAGGCTGCGGCGGGACTGAAGCAATACCTTGCTCTGGTCTGCTGGCTGCCAGTGTACGGAGTGAGATAAAAACAGATACACGTTTGAGTTTATGCAGCTGCCAGTACGCAAGATTTCAGAAGTCTCCGGCCCAAAGATAGGCTTAGTCTGATCAGTGTTTGTTAGTCAGTCTTCACATCTATACCGCTTCACTTTAGCTTGTGAGTGTAAAAAGGCAGCACTCTCTGAGGGATTGCACTGGAATAACCGTGAATTTAGACAGCCATCTAAATGTAGATATCCATCAGAGATTTAGATAAATATTAAAATACTACCTCTTCTCTCTGTTTGTACTGTAGGTGGTAGACAAGTGTGATGTTATAGACTTAATTAGTTTATGGTGGAAGTTGCCACTGCAATAGATTCCCTCTTGCTTGTTTTACATTATAAATTGGTTCTCTCTCACCTATGATTCTTAGATCACTTCTCTATGTAATTCACTCAGAAAGGAAACGCCATTTCTGTGTAGTCAGTTTTGCTATCCTTCACCTTTTTCACAGGCACTGAAACAAGGTTCTTGCATTTTTTTAACTTGTAGCTATGCTCGCTGCATCCTCTGCTTATGTGCAGTGCCTAGAAAATGTGGCAGCTCGGTCCCCTGCTTTTAGGCTCACACTGCACAGTGCTGAACAAATTTTTTATTTATGACATGAAAATTAAAACACAGTATAACTTTAGCTACTTGAGCTTTGTTTAGCTCTTCCCAAATGCCAAGCCCTGCACCTGGGATGGAATAATCCTATGGAAAAGTGCAAGCTGGGCAGCGACTACACGGAAAGCAGTCTGGCAGAAAAGAACAGAGTGGTTGGGCAGGGCAAGATGCTGAACGTGAGTCAGCGGGCTCTATCAGCAAGGGAGTAGCCAGTAGGTCAAGGGTTGGGGTTATTCCTCTCTCTTTGGGACTTGTAAGACCTCATCTGGAGTACTGTGTCCAGGTTTGGGCTCCCCAGAATAAAAAAAAGACACTGACATCCTGGAGCAAGTCCAGTTTACTGGCACTGTTACCGTAGAAGTCGATCAGAAGAACCTTCTAAGACTCAGTTTGGAGTTTTAGAAAGCAGGCATTCCTTTATTGTGGCACCGGATGCATGAAGGGATCGGGGGCCAATTGAGTCGGTGGTCGCGATCTCCCCCTGCTGCCTTTACCTTTCCCCCAGTTACTGCTGATTTCTGCTGACTTGACACTTCAGGTGGCAACTTTCCAGCCTAATGGTGTTCTGGGGTAGGATGTTCCTCTTTATCAGTCTTCAGTTGCACTTCAAGAATCTTAGTGGTTAGCAAGCAAGCAGATTTACGAGCTCATACAATAGTGTCACCGTTTAAGGCTGGGCCGGCTCTTAAAACAGGCAGCAGACGCTCTCTGTTAAGAGTAGCCCAGCCCTACTATTGAGAGTCTAACTTTTGGGTTATCATTTTCCCCCTCTCATCGCATTCTGCATTCTTTAGGTCAAACTGCTCTTTTTGCCTGAGAAATTGGTTTCTCTCCTCCCCCTGTTTCTTGTCTCCATCAGCACCACGGTGCTGGGTCTGCAGGACCACATGAGCTGAGTTTGCTCAGCCCTAAGCAGGACGCTGGGGACACCTTACTGCTCTCTGCAGCTCCCAGATGGGAGGATGCGGAGAAGAGGGAGCCACGTTCTTCTCAGGCAGGCACAACGACAGCACAAAGACGCAACAGACTCAAGCTGGAACATGGGAAAATCTCTTTAGATATAGGAAAAAAATCATTTTACTGTAAGTGTGGTCAAAGAGTGGAACAGTTTGTCCACAGAGGCTGTGAAAGCTCCATCTCTGAAGGTATTCAAAACACAATTCCCTGAGCCACCTGATCTAACTGGATTCTGCTTTCAGCGGAAAATCGGACTACGTGATGCTCCAGAGGTGCCCGGCCAACATGTTAGCCCGTGAAGCTACGACACCAAGACTAATCTGCATTTGTGTCAGCAGATGGCAATATCAGCTAAATTACGTATTTTAATACGTATTTAATACGTATTTTAATTAGCACAACGTGCTCTACCCAGCCCCAAAGGCAGTAAAGCGGCGGGGAAACCACAGAGAAGCTGCACCCCGCTTTTAGCGTGCCTCCTCCCAGCCCCATCCCAAACTGATCCCAAACAAAAAGATTACAGACAAACAGATCCCGAACAGCGGGGCGGACCGCAATCAGCACTCCCAGAACTGCTGACTGCGCCACCGGTCAGGCCGCCACTGATGTCGCCCGGTCAGGCTCCGCCACACAAATTCACGGGAAAGCGGTTTTCTACCGGGCAGCCTGAGCTGCCTCGCTCGGGAGTTTGTATTTATTGCAGCTGCACGGTAGCAGTACACCGGATTGTGAGATTGATGCTTGGAAATTATGAACTAGTAACTTTGAAGTAAAATTAAGACGCTTTTGTCAAAGCCAGGATTTTTAAAGCGACTTTAGATATTTATAAACTACGCGCTTAACACATCTGCCGATGCAGCCCAGGCGGGATTTTCCGTTCCACACAGGGCCGAGCTTCCCGCCCTCGTCCTTCCCGCCCAGCAGCCCTCACGCCGCCGCCCCGGCCCCCTGAGGCGCGGCCCGGCCCGACCGT
>NW_009636271.1:0-9361 GCF_000690535.1 Cariama cristata
GAGGCGGGAACTTGCCGGCTCAGGGAGCTGCAGGGCCGTTTACAGTCGTGTGCTCCGTCGGGGCAGTTGGCACAAGTAAATGGTGCGAGAGGCGTGACGCGTTGCCAGCAGTCGTCAGCACTGTTATGTGGGTGAATGTGAAAGCTGGGTCGTGAAACCTGCTCTCCTCAGCAGGGAGGGACAGCAGAAGTGCTCTCTGCTGATGTCTGCAGTGCCGGTAACGGTGGGGTGGTGCATGCCCAGATCTGGTGTCAGCTAAATACAAAATTGTATTATAAATGGAAGGATTTTTTTAAAAAAATTAGGCTGTTAAAGTGTGTATCATTGAAATAGTACACGATTGGCAGTGACTAAATTTAAAGTAGAGGTGGTACCTGTCTGGTCATAAATTAAGTCATTTAATTGAATGACATTAAATGTAGGTGGGTGAGATCATCGCAGTCATCAGCCTCCTCACTGTAAGGTATTACTTGCCCTCGATTTTGTAAAATGCAAGTAATTTTTCAAGCTCACACTGCAAGGGGAAGTTGTTTAGCCATGTAGCATTATGGGCGATTTGTTGGTGTCTTGTGTATTCCTCGGAGCAGTAAGTAACCCTCGGCTGAAACGGCTGTCTTTTCCGGCTCTTGACTCTACGCTGAGGATATGAAAAAAAACCCTCTTGGACATGACACAGGATTAACTATTGACACTTGCTACTTTGAAAACATTACTCAGTCAGAAGGAGAATACTTTGAAGAAGACCAAACTATTCCTCAAGTATGAAATTAAATGGACAACTAAATAAAGAGCAAATAAACTCTGTCTGATGTAGCTGCCTGAAAAATACCTCTTAAGAGAGCTCTACCACAGCCATATCCCAAAGGTATGTACAAAGGTCACTTCAGCATAATTCTGCACTGAGAAGTGGCACTGGAGCTGAAGGTTTGCTCTATTGTAAGGTTGCTTTTTTAAAAGTTTCTCACTTTTTTAATCCAGATACCCTCCTATATATCTTCAACCAAAGTAGTTAATGCTATTTCCTTATAGCTATTTCTCTAACAGTCAGTACTGTCATGTTAGAGCACATCACATTTATTATGAAAAATTAAACTCTTTAGCTTAACAAGAGGAGGATTCCTCTTATCTTCCTTAGTATCAACAGTAATAAATGAGAGATCATAGTTCGCTTGAAAGAGTCTCATCAGAAATCTTTATTTATGAACCCAGATCTGTTACAAATTCCTGTGTCTTAACAGTATGATCTTGCCTTCCTACAAAAAAAAAGCATGTGATTCTGCAAAATGATTCCTCAGCCCCTATTCTGATCTCAATTTGCAATTTTGTGTATATAACAGTTCACAGAGATAACACCTAGCTGTTGTGTTACATCCCATCTATGTTACTTCATCTTATGAGCACAATGAAGCCTGAGTGCTTCCTGCAAAACAAATTTCTTAATACATAGCTTCCTTCTTTCATTGCTGTGTTGACTGTCCAAGCTAGTAAGTGTGAAAAAAAGAGGAAAGTGTAGCCACCAAACACAATGATATGACTCAAAGCGCACAGTGAGGATATGCATAGAGAAAGAAAGAGTCATTTTTGTGTACTCCTGATGGAAAATAAAGCTACAGCCTGAATTCAGAGCTAATCTAACTCTGCTGGTAGCATTGCACTAGAGGTTAACCTATCTCCAGGAGTTTAAGACAGGAACTCATAAAATGTTAGGGAAATAAAAGGAATCCTGACTTAGTAAACTAATAGTGTTTGAATTTAACACCTTGTAAAGATGACTGGAGTGCTAGCACACTGAGCGTGATTTAAACTATCTGCTTGCTATAGATTTTCACTATAAATACACCTAAAAACTCCCTGAAATAATAAATCAAAGCCAAGAAATCATTCTTCCCAAACTGCTGACACAAATTGGAGGAGTCAGCACTTAGGTAACAAAATCTACTGAACACAAGCTAGTTCCATGCTGCAGTGAAGCAGGAAGAAGAATTTCTTTATAAGGAGTTGTCATCCATATACTGTGTGCTGCAACAAGTGCTGTTTGTTCCCTGCTAACTAGTTGATTGCAAACTGCACTGAGCCTATGAAAAAAAACGAGTGAAGACAGAATTGTGCCTTAAGCCCACTGCTTGGTGCAGCTGTGCAAACTGGTCTCCTGTTTTGGTGAATTTACTTCCAAAAATACTAAGGGTGGTTCTGGACCACCTTTGAGGTTTTCCTCCAGCTCTGACTTGCCTGTGTGCGGGTGTGGGCCCTTGGAAGGAGGAGCAGCAACATACTCTCTGGAGCCTGTGGGATCCAAACATGCCCATACTAGCATGGCATAGAGCATGCCTCATGGCGGTGTAACACAGGTCCGGCTTCCCATTTGTTACGTCTTCTGTCAGGCTTTTGAGTGTCCACGAGCAAAGGAAGGGCTCTTCTGCATTCAGCCAGATCTTGACCTGGTCTAGCTCCAGCTCAGGTACATTATAGATGCAGAAGTACAACAGGAACATACAACAGATCATTCTGAAAAACGGTTTTTATCTTGGTTTCTGTCCAAGTTCCTGGGCATGGTGGTTTATATATATATATTCGTTATACATTTTGTGTTAACAGTAGCTACTAGCTGCGGATTTTCTTATTAGAACTAAGAACTTGTAAGACTTTTTAAAATCCTTTTTCATGGTTGGCCTCAGAAATACCTTCTGGCTAAGGCTTACACAAAACAAATAATTCCTGGAGGAAGAATTATTTCCTTCTATCACCATATGTCCAAATGCCCACAGATTTTTATGAGAAGCATTAAGAGTCAGCGGAGTTTTATGCCAAAATACATCTGCATGTTCAAATAGAATTATATATTCTTATTTTATCCTCCTCAGAGGCACTTTTACTATGTAGCAGTTTTTGCTGGCTTCTTTTCTCTTTGCAGAGTATTTTCTCTTTCATAAATACTATACAATTCCACAAAAGATGCCACTACTGAGATGAAAAGGAATCTAAAGGGAGTTTATGACACAAAATTATCCATTATGTACTAACTGTGTAAGTGTATTGTGTCAGATTTGACTGCGAAATAGTTAGTCTTTTTGTGTTGTGGGGGTTTTTGGGGGGATTTTAGTGTGGTAAGACTTGTTACCTCTTGAAATACGATGCAAGAATCACTGCTGAGCTAATATTATTCTGCAAGATCAGGTTAGTGAAAAAGCACAAGATTTATATTTTTCTCAGCTCCCTGACTACAAGAAAACATTGTGATATGCTTTTATTTTAGGCATCATAGTAAATTTGTAACCAGACAGTATTGGCTGTTATGGTTAGTAACGATCCCATAAAATGAGTTACGTGCTTACACATATTTAGGGAAGGATGGCTAATGTGAAATTATAAGGGAAGACACTTGTTTAGTAAATTACCTCCAGTGCAAACATGCATTTGTTGCTTTACTGCACACAACTGTACACACTGATAGTTCCCCGGAACTTTTGCTGCTGATGTGGGCTCTATGTGGGTGATTGCCTCATTTATGTTACCTCTTGTATCATGTACTGACACAGAATGTCTTGTTCATCTGTCTCTTCTACTGCCCTTATTCACTTTTACTTATTTTTGAGACATAAGTGAAAAAGTCTATTGATCAGTTTAATCAATGGGGTATCAGTGTGAGTGTAGATAAATATTTACATGTGTGCTTCTATCTGTGTGCTGTCAGTCCTTCCTTAAATAATGTTTGAATCTTTTGAACAGTTTAAACCAAAATGAAGGAGGGGGTAAAAGTCTCAGATGCCAGATTCGTCAAAGTTTAATGAAAATAGGCAGTAGAGTAGAAGATACAAATCCTACTGCTAGTGAACTGAGTAGAAAGGCTGCAGTATGAGCTAACAGTCCTTATTACATAATGGAAAGACTTAAAAAATGCATTAAGTCCTGGATAAATTTTAATCAAAGTTTGTATCTTATTGACTCTAGAAAATCCAGCTGACCACACTCCTGTTAGGGATTCCTGGAACCAATTTTTTTATGCCTTGCCGCTGTTGTACAAGTCACACTAATTTTTTCTCTGCCATCATTCACTGCCAAAACATGTCCTCACAAAGGGTTTCAAGACAAGGGTGGTAGGAGGCCTCAGATACAGGGCAATATCATCTGGTAACATCCGGGTTTGTTGGCCATTAGGTAAAGAAGAAAGCAACAAGATATAGTTTAAGTCTGCAGCCTTTTTCCTGGAAAAATACTGCCATGGCTACTCCACATTTGAGACTGTCTAAAGGCACAGAAGCTGTACCTGCACTCACAAACCACACCGTTGTTCTGAGCCAAGACCTGGGAACTACAAGCATTCAAGGACCATGCTTACACACTCCCAGCTCACCTCTTATCATTTGGCTCAATTAGGTTTCATTTCATTTAGGTTCCAAGGTAGGAGTTTATTTTCTTTTTTTTTTTTTCTGAATAAAACATTCAAAACAACAGTATCAATCTCGAAGGTAAAGTCAGTGGAGAGAACTGCTGAGAGCAGGAGTTAGCATTGACCTCATCTGGTACATCTACACCATACCAGAAGCACAACATAAAGGTATTAATCTCCTCACAGAAAGGAATGGAGGTGCAATAGCACAGTGCCATGCCGTCCTCACCAGCTGAGGTGAGGACGGGATTCAGAACTACAGTGACAGCTTCTATTTTGAGAGCTAACCCTCAGTTTCCTTCAGTCAGATTTTTACATTTTGAAGGTGTATGTGGTAAAAATGAAGCTTCCAAGAAAGATATGTAGAAGAGTTTCTCTACATATCATAAAAACAAAGAAAAGGCGTACTGGTAAGGTAATTTGTTTTAAAAATCCCTACCAAATCACTCTGAACTATAAATTACCTCTATGAGTTTGCAGCAGGTTTTTCTCTTCAGTGAATATACTGAACTGTTTATCACTACCTCCTGTTCCAATTTATGAAGAAAATTATATCCTCTACTCGGTTTTGGAGCGGGGAAGATGCTTAGATTTTGTTTGTTGTATATTTTTTTGTTGGTTGGGAAAAAAAGTTATAAAACTGCCTCATCTAGCACAAATCCCTGTCTTTATGATAAGATAGTGTTTGTCAAATAGATTTCACAATATGAAATCTAATAATGGGTATGCACTTTTTGTTTGATCTTAAGGACTTTTCTTTGCTTGTTTTGTGCTTCATTAGTCCATTTTTGTATTCCTTCCTTTTTATATCTTTTCTATTGTTAAATAGGGTACCTTTTGATACAAAATAGAACTCATGTAACTGTTTCTTCATTGATGGGTTATTTGATGTTCTTTCCTTCAAGATTAGTGCTTGGAAACCAAGTTGTAAATCCAGCAAGATGTCATCATCTTTAGTTATAAATAATCTCTCTCTCGTAAAAATCATAAATTTGTCTTTGGTTTGGCTGTCTATCTAATGATCACCTTTTCAAGGGTGTCTAACTGTTACATAGTACAATTGTCTCTAGTATATTTAAGATTTAGCTTTAAAGTATGTAAAGGATACTAGGTACGTGAGGCTTGGTTAGGGCATAATCTCTTTCACTCTAGCTGATTCAAAGTGTATACTGTTTGTATAGACACCCCACTGACTTCATTGGGGATTTTTACTTTACCTTGAATTCTCCGTAACACCAGTAACCCAAAATCACTTTCAATTTGGCACAAATCCTGCATGCTCAATAATTTAAGGCAGAAATCTACCATAGCAGCAGCAAAAGGGAAGAGATATTATACATCACTATCTGTTCTTTCTCATTTTCTCTTTTAATATCCTGTGGAACTTGGAAACTCCATAAATACTGATGTTCAAGTTTATACTGTTCCCTAATTTATTCCGTCATTGTAGAACTACCTCTCTCAGGTCCCCACTTTGAGCAGTCCAGAACTTGGGCTGTTGAGCCTTCAGGGGAAAATAGGAACCTCCTGTGGAGCCCAAGGCATCCAGAGAGTTCAGGAATATATCCAGAATGAGGGCTGGGGAGGGCATGGTTCCCAACAGGGTTAAATACGCCCCAGTTGTTCCAGTAACTGTCTCCACTACTCCTCTCTCCTAAAATGAGAAGCTGTAGTTTCCAGGGTGAGCAAATGACAGAGAGCTGGGGGGAGAGTGGAATGATCATGCACTAGCAGATCTTACTCCATCTGGAATGTATTACAAAGGCAGCATGAAAACTGCAGGGATCCCTTGTCTTACCAGCTTGAGGGGTAGACTGAAGGTAGAAAGATTTCATATCTGTCATTCATGTGCTTGTGCCTCTGCTGAGACTGGAATTCAGTGGAACTGGTATGTTCCCTAGAGAGATTTATTTACACTGAATTTTCATTTCCTGATAGACTACTGTTTCTCTGAAATATTTTGACCAAAATTATACCTGCATTGCAGAAATTTTCTGGAGCACAGAACACGTTTAACTATTGCAGCCATCAGTAGTCTGCAGAAATAAGAAGCTATTGAGGTTACCTCAAAGTCACAGTCTACAAAAAGGCCATTTATCTTTTCAAGTTGTCACCTTTTAAGGTTGGGCCTGTGCTTAAAGCAGATGGCCGATGCTCTCTATTAACCCCTTCCTTTCCCAGAAGGGGAAGGAGGGGAGAGAAGGGAGAGAGACTGGTGGGTTGGAAAGTTAAAATAAACTTTAGTAAAGCAATAACAATGAAAAAGAGTATAAATAATATTCTATGATTCTATGATTCTAAAACTAATACTACTAATAATAGAAATAGAAATATACAACACCAATGTTGATCTTCCCAATGATGACCGCGGGACCACATGCTGCGGCAGCTCGCAGTGCTCACAGGGCAGGGCAGGTACGTGGTGTCGTGGACTGGGCTCCACAGCAGGCAGGAACCAGATTCAGTGATGCACAGTCAGGGTCGGAGGCCTCCAGGAGGAGCCCAGCGGAGCCCAAGAGAGCCCGCAGGGAACAAGCACCCACCCGTGGGCCTTTCTGCAGAACAATCCCGCTCCTGCCCCAGCAACACCTACAGACATGAACCGCCATCAACTCTGAGAGCAGGCACTGCCTGAAACCTGTAGTCAGCTTCAGACAGGGCAGTTACTAAAAAACTCAACTGAGGGAAAAAAAAATCTACTGAGAACAGAAATAGTCCTGTTTTAGCCAAACCAGGACATTCCACCCCTTATTCCCTACCATTCATGTCACACTCAGGTCACTACTGGTTTTTCCCAACTCCAACTAATTATACATATATACATACGTACGTATATGCAGACACTAATTTAGGATTATGGGTTTCCATCCATCACAGCAGTCTCTCAGGGCAGGAGAAATGCTTTGAGATTTAGTGCAGTTAATGCCCACAGGTTGTGGGTTAACGGTATCAACTTTGAGGAAGTTACTGGGCACCGCTTGAAGCTAGCTCCGGTTATCATCACCACAGTGTTAGCCTGAAGGACGCTTACTGCGTACTGTTAGTGTTATGTACCAATTAACACCGTACAATTCAAAACTGAGCATTCTCACCTCAAATCAAATCCCCTTGAGGTATACATTGGACTTCACCATCCTTCAACATCACCCACCAAGTACATCCAGGTCTTTGAGCAAAAGCAATCCCATGAATGGGTTTGCCTTTGCCAGAGGCAGGAAAAATCCAGTTTTCCCCAACTTGTTCCTTCCATGCATCACAGGGACTTTATCCTCTTCTACAGCATGTAAAAAGTCTGACTGAGCAGGACCAGCTCGATTGACGGATCCCCTGGTGTTAACTATCCAGGTGGCTTATGCCAAATGTTTATCCCAATTTCTAAAGGTTTCACCACCCATTGCTTTTAGTGTAATCTTTAACAAGCCATTATATCACTCAATTTTCCTTGGGGCTGGTGCATGATAGGGGACGTGGTATATCCATTCAATACCATGTTCTTTGGCTCAAGTGTCTATGAGATTGTTTCGGAAATGAGTCCTGTTGTCTGGCTCAATTCTTTCTAGAGTGCCATGTTGCCATAAAACTTGCTTTTCAAGGCCCAGGATAGTGTTCGGGTGGTGGCATGGGGCACAGGATATATTTCCAGCCAACGGGTGGTTGCTTCCACTATTGTGAGTACATGGTGTTTTCCTTGGCGGGTTTGTGGGAGGGTGATGTAGTCAATCTGCCAAGCCTCCCCATATTTATATTTCATCCATTGACCTCCTTACCACAGAGGCTTTAACCACTTGGCTGGCTTGATCACAGCGCATGTTTCACATTCATGGATGACTTGTGCAATAGTGTCCATGGTTAGATCCACCCCTCGATCACGAGCCCATCTATAGGTGGCATCTCTTCCTTCATAGCCTGAAGTGTTATGGGCTTACCAAGCTAGAAAAAGTTACCTTTATGTTCCTAGTCTAGATCCACCTGAGCCACTTCAATCTTAGCAGCTTGATCGACCTTCTGGTTGTTTTGATGTTCCTCAGTGGCCCAACTCTTAGGTACATAAGCATCTACGTGACGTACTTTTACAGTCAGGTTCTCTAGCTAGGCAGCAATTTCTTGCCGTAGTGCGCAGCCCAAATGGGTTTACCTCTGCCCTGCCAGTTACTCTGCTTCCACTGCTTTAACCACCCCCACAAGGCATTTGCCACCATCCATGAGTCAGTATAAAGATAAAGTACCAGCCATTTTTCTCATTCGGCAATGTCTAAGGCCAGTTGGATGGTTTTTACCTCTGCAAACTGACTTGATTCACCTTGTCCTTCAGTGGCTTCAGTGACTTGTCATATAGGGCTCCACAAATCCACCTCCGATGTTTTCCTACTAGACAGCAGTATCCATCAGTGAACAGGGCATAATGCTTTTCCCTCTCTGGTAGTTCATTATACCGTGGGGCCTCATCAGCACCATGTCACCTCCTCTTCTTCTGGCAACATTCCAAAATGTTTGCCTTCTGGCCAGTCCATGATCACTTCCAAGATTCCTGGGCAATTAGTATTTCCTATTCGAGCCCGCTGTGTGATTAATGCAACCCACTTACTCCATGTAGCATCAGTTGCATGATGAGTAGAAGGAGCTTTACCTTTGAACATCCAGCTTAGCACTGGTAATTGGGGAGCCAGGAAGAGCTGTGCTTCAGTGCCCACCACTTCCAAAGCAGCTCAAATTCCTTCATAGACTGCTAATACTTCTTTTTCAGTTGGAGTGTAGTTAGCCTCAGAGCCTTTGTACCCATGACTCTAAAATCCTAGGGGTCGTCCTTCAGCTTCTCCTGGCGCCTTCTGCCAGACACTCAGGTAGGCCCATGGTCCCCAGCTGCCGTGTAGAGTACATTTTTAATACCTTGTCCTGTTTGGACCAGTCCAAGGGCTACGGCATGCACAGTCTGTTGTTTAATTTGTTCAAAGGCCTGTAGTTGTTCAGAGCCCC
>NW_009636272.1:0-1026 GCF_000690535.1 Cariama cristata
GGCTCCCTGGGGAGGGCGGGTTGGGCGAGCAGCATTGCCAGCTGTGGGGTAGGCCTGGGGGGAGCCGGGAGGTGGTAGGGCCGGGGAGCTCTGGAGGCCTTGGCGGGCTCCGGGCCCTGGGGTAGGGCCCCTCCTGGACTGGGGTGGGTGCCCTGCGTGAGAACAGTTGCCCTGGCAGTGTCACGGAGGTGTCTGTTAGTGTGCTCGTGGTCTTGCTGCTTTCTCTTGCTTTGTTAAGCTTGGCTTCAGTGACTTGAGTCGAGGTCTCGTAAAAAAGAAGATGTTTGGCCTCATCTTCTGAGGACCAGTCTAGTTGTGACCACAGTGAGCTGTGCTGCGTGATTGATTTCTGTCATCTAGCGTGGGTGTGTAAGCTTATGAACTGTTTGTTTTTTTCAGTAGTGCTCTTAGCTTCTGAAGTTTGTGCTGATGATTTATCCCAGTTGGTATGGCTAAGTAGGAGCATATATAGAAGTATGAGGTATTTAATAAAGCTCTTAAACAACTCAACTACAGCTAATTATTTATTGACTCTGAAACCTTTCAGAAGGCTTGGGTTCTCCCTTCCCCCTGTAGTTTTTCTAAGGCATTGTGAAGTTCCCCAAATACTTCTGCTTTGGAAACCTTGGCATGTGTAACAAAACATCTTGGAGTGTTTTTCATAGATCCAGTCTTTTCTGTACTTGAGATGATTTCTGTACATGAGATTAGGAGGAGAGACTGTAGGCTGTTTTTTACTGCTTTTATTGGCAGGAGGCATGTGGTTTCTAAGAGTAGTAGCTGTGCGAGAAGCAGCAGCAGTGTGAGATCATCCTCAAGGCAGGCATTCTTCCTCTTGAGGTTTTAGTGTCTGAAACGGCCCCTCTGGCTGTTTGGAGAAGGTGAAGTTTAGTCATTGTGTGCTGTGAAAGGGCAGGGCCTTCTGGTTGCTTTTAAACTAGTTTAACAGGTATGAGAACTTTTTGTAGAGTATTGAACCAAGTGGTGCTGGTGAGTGGGGTATATCTGTCCAAAGTGCGAGGTCCT